>NW_006408531.1:27636176-27678676 GCF_000296735.1 Chrysochloris asiatica
CACAACTCAAAGGCATCAATTCTTCTACGATCTTCCTTATTCACTGTCCAGCTTTCGCATCCACGTGAGGCTATTGAAAACACCATGGCCTGGGTCAGGTGCACCTTAGTCCTCAAGCTGACATCTCTGCTCTTCAATACTTTAAAAAGTTCCTGTGCAGTAGATTTCCCCAATGCAATACGTCGTCTGATCTCTTGACTACTGTTTCAAGGAGATAGACTTGTAGAATGTGTCCTTTGGAGGTGTAAATTGTTATATATGGCTGAGTGTTTTATGTGTGTGTTGTTTTTTTTTAAAGATCTAAAGTGAATAGTGAGAAATACTGTTAACTAATGGTACATGGAGGGGATTATAATCATTGTAATGAAACAAGGTATATGATTTGTTGAATTTAAAACTGATGATCTGGCCTGTAAACTTTCTCTCAATCCACAATAAAAACCTTTTAAAAAAAGTGGGGAGGGATAGATGTAAATGCTTTTGACTGATGGTACATGGAGGGGATTGTAATCATTGCAGTGAAGCAAAATATGATTTATGGAATGTAAAGCTGATAATCTGCCCTGTAAACTTTAACTCAATTCACAATAAAAACTTCTTTAAAAATTGAAAAAAACAAACAAACCCAGAGGACCTAAGAGCGTAAGTAGCCTGACCAAGACCACTTAATTAATAACTGTAGTATCCAAGATTTATAATCAAATTGGTACTGACTGCTTATTGGTATATTTCAAACCATAATTTCTATTTTTGTAAGTTCCATAGCACTTATTTTAAAAAAGAAAGTGATTTGTTCTCCATACATCTACATGTGTTTTTTATATGCAATCATGTTCTTGATTATGGTTTAAGATTTACACTGCTGAGTAATTATTCCTAAGACGAATCCTGGTGGAGTAATAGTTAAGTATTCAGCTACTAAATGAAAGGTTGGCCTTTTGAATAGATGCCTCTTAGGAAGCTAGAAGTTCAAGTTCAGAGTACCAACTCCAGGGAAATGCTCTTTTTCTGTTGGCTGCCAGAAGGTCTTGGTCTCTTCCATTCTTTGGCAATTTCATATGGGGTCGATCTCTTCCACCCCACATTTGTCTTCCTACTTGTTGGGAAGGACCAGTTACTGGAGAAAGGCATCATGCTTGGTAAAGGACATCTGTGAAAAAGAAGACTCTCATGAGATGAACTGGCACAGTGGCAGCAACAATGAGCTCAAACATAACAATTATGAGGATGGCATAGGATCAAGCAGAGCTTCATTCTGCTGTGCGAAGGGTTGCTATGAGTCAGAGCTTACTCCATGGCACCTAACAACAACAACATGCCTAATCTGCTCTTTTTATAGGTCAGAATTTATTAAATTAAGAACAGTAGTGCTAATAAGGTCCAGCAGTAATAGGACCTTATTAGCACAACAAAGAAAACCTATTTCCAAACAGGATTACATCCCTTGGCATAGGCATTATGATTCCAACAAAGGTGTTATGATACTCTTTCAGGGAGCAAGGGGGAGACACAATTCAAACCATCATACAGGCACGTAATTTGATTTTCATCTCCAGCTTCTTGGTTTTATGATTCTTTGAATATATTTAGCTTTATGTTAGAGATTTTCTGAGTTAGAAAATATCATTCTTTTGTCCTTTTTATTAAGCAATTTCTAATTCAAATCTGAGTCCATTTGCAAAAAGAGGACAAATCTCCCTTATTTTGACTGCTGGTTTTACACAAAAATGAAATTTCAATATGCAGATGATACAACCTCGCTTGCTGAAAGTGAAGAGAACTGAAAATTCTTACTGATGAAGATTACAGACTATAGCCTTCAGTGTAGGTTGTACCTCAATGTAAAGAAAACAAAAAAATCCTCACAATTGGATCAATAAATAGCATCCTAATAAATAAAAAAAATATTGAAGTTGTCAAAGACTTTATTTTGCTTGAATCTACCATCAACACTAATGGAAACAGCAGTCAAGAAATCAAACGATGTATTCCATTAGGCAACTTGGCTGCACAAGACTTCTTTAAAGTGTTCAAGAATGAAAATACCAGTTTGAGGACTAGGGTGCACCTGACCATTCAGAATTGGTCTACCTCTCCTTCTCTCTTAGGAAAATCCACTGGTCACCATGGGTGACCCTGTTATTATTGTTGTTGTTTGTTAGATGCTGTCGAGCCAGCTCCAACTCATAGACCCCACATACAATAGAATGAAACACGACCTAGCCCTGTACCATCTCCAAAATTGTCATGTTTGAACGTATTGTTGCTGCCACCGTGTCAAACCATCTCATAAGGGGTCTTCCTCTTTGTCACTGAACCTCCACTTTTCCATGCATGTTGTCTTTCTCCAACGACTTCCTGATAATATGTCCAAAGTATGAGTCAGGATCTCACTATTCTCTTTTGTAAGGAGCATTCTTATTCCAAAGCAGATTTGTTTGGTTTTCAGATAATCTATGGTACTGTCACTGTTCTTTGCCAATTCCATAATTCAAATGCATTAATTCTTCTATGGTCTTCCTAATTCACATGCATAAGAAGTGATTGAAAATACCATGACTTAGGCCAGGTGCATCTTACTCTTCAAATGGATATATTTGCTCTTGAATGTTTTAAAGAGGTCTTGTGCAACAGATTTGCATAATGTGGTATGTTGTTTGATTTCCTGATGGCTGCTTCCGTGAGTACTGATTATGGATCCAAGCAAAATGAAGTCTGACAACTTCAACCTTTTTTCCAATGTTATTTATTGGTCTAGTTGTGAGGATTTTTATTTTATTTAAATTGAGGTGCAATCTATACTAAAGGATGTAGTCTTTGATCTTCATCAGAAATTATTTCAAGTTCTCTTTACTTTCAGCAAGCATTCAGGTTGTTAATGATTCTTCTTCCAATTCTGATGCCACATTCTTCTTCAAATAATCCAATTTCTTGAATTTTTTGCTCAGTATACAAATTGAATAAGTATGGTGACAGGATATGACCCTGGCGTACACCTTTCCTGATTTGAAACCATTCAGTTTCTGGAGTTTCTTCTTTGCACATGAGCCTCTTCTCCATTAGTTTCACAGACAATTAATAATTACATCAGCACTCCTCAATTCCTTTTTCTGTTCTAAGGGTTGGTTCTTGGTCTATGTAAAAGTTCCTCATGAGCACAATTAAGTGTTCTAAAATACCAATTCTTCATGTTATCCATAATTTGCTAATGTTATCCATAGTTTGCTATGACCCACACATTCAAATGCCTCTAACATCTTTTTGGTATTTTCTACTTTCAGTCAACATCCATCTGACATCAGCTGCGATATCCCTCATTCCACATCCTCTTTTTAATCCTGTTGGAATTTCTGGTCATTCCCTTGTTGATGTACTATCATAATGGAATTGAATGATCGTTGGCAAAATTTTACTTGCATGTGATACTAATGATATTATTTGATTAATTTTTAATTTCATTTGATTGCCCTTCTTTGGAGTGGGCACAATAAGTGTCACTGTTGGTGCTTTAAACACTGGTGGCACAGCTTAGGGCATCATAGCCCTACAAAGGCCAACACAGAATGGCAGGCTGACAGATGAGTAATAGATAAATGGTGATGGTGTTTTTAAGTGTCATTGAGTTCATTCCAACTCATAGCAACACTTTATAGGGTTTCTGAGGAGTGGCTGGTGAGTTTGAACCACCAACCTTGCAGTTTGGGATGACCTGTGGCCCAGTGCTTATCCTACTGCACCCCACTAAGACTCCAAGTAAATGGTGCAGTTATAATCATCTCATATGGGTAGAAAGTCATGCCAATATCATAGACTTACAAAAATAAAAGTAAATTTCAGTGCAATCACAAACAAAATAGTAATCAATTTCCCAAAATAAATAAGAAAATCAAGCACAATAAACACAAACTCAACAACAGTGATGTATAGAAAACAAAATTCATAAACAAAGAGAAAGCACAGAAAATTAAGCAAAATAAAAAACCTTTAACACCACACACACAAAAAGCATAAGAAAATATCAGCAGTAAATTCATATCTATCTATTGATAGACACATGCAATGTGCACCAATTGAGACAGAGTGCAGCAGAGTGAATTAAAAAAATATGATTCATCAATATGTTGTCTACAAGAGACGTACTTTAGACACAATGACATAAATAGGCTAAATATCAAAGGCTGGAAGCTACATCTAGTGAACAATTACCAAAAGAGAGCAGAAGTGGCAGTAATAACATCTGAAAACAAAGTCAAAATCCCTTATAAGAGACAAGGAAGGGCGTTTTATAAATGACAAAAGGGTCAATCAACCAAGAGGATATAACTGTAATAAATATGTATGTACCTAATTACAGGGCTCCAAAATATATAAAACAAACTCTAAAAATTTGAAAAGAGAACTGGTCCTGCAATAATAATGAGACTTTAATACTTTAGATAATGAGCTAGAAAGAGAATGAACAATGATCTGTAAGTTCAAAATAACAGTCAATAAACTTGACCTCATAGACATATACAGAACACACCCTCAACAGTACTATGGCACACATTCTTCAAAATGCATGGATCATTCTCCAGAACAGACCATGTTTTATGCCACAAAGCAAGCTTTAATCAATTTTTAAAAATTGAACTAATACAAATCATCATCGCTGAACACTTGTTATTATTAGGTGCTGCTGAGTTGGTTCTAACTCAGAGTTACCCTATGTACAACAGAACACAACATTGTCTGGTCCCATGCCACCCTCAAAATTATTGCCATGTTTGAACCCATTGTTGCAACCATTGTGTCAATCAATTGAAGGTCTTCCTCATTTTCACTAACCCACTACTTTACTTAGCATGCTACCATTCTCCAGTGTCTAGACCCTCCTGATAATGTGTTCAAAGTACATGAAAGAAAATCCAGCCATCTTCACCTCCATGGGGTATTCTGACTGATTAGTTCATTCTTCTGGCAACCTACAATACAATACATTCAATATTCTTTACCATTACTCAAATGCATCAATTTTTTTTTTCAATCTTCCTTATTCATTGTCTAGCTTCTCACCCATATGAAGTAATTGAAATACCAATGCTTTGGCGAGGAGAACCTTAGTCCTCAAAGTGACATCTAGGGAAGAGATTTGTCTAGTGCACTATGTCATTTGATTCCTTGGTTGCTGCTTCCAGAGGCACTGACTGTGGATCCAGTTAAAATAAAATCCTTGATAACTTCAATATTTTCCCATTTTCAGTTTTCTTTATGCTGAGGTCTAATCCATACTGAAGGTTATAATCTTTGATGTTCAGCAGCAAATATTTCAAGTCTTCTTCACTTTCAACAAGCAAGGTTTTGTCATCTGCGTATCACAGATTGTTAATTAGTCTTTTTCTAATCCTGGTGCCTCCTTATTCTTTAAATAGTCCTGCTTCTCTGATTATTTGCTCAGCACACAGATTGAATAAGTATGGAGAAAAGATACAATTTGTAAACTCTACTATGCCAGGAATGACAAATTGAAGAGGAATGGCATTACATTATTTGTCAGAAGAACATTTCAAGATCTATCCTAAGTATAACACTATCATACACTTAGAAGGAAAACCAGTTAATACAACTTTTATTCAAATGTATGCACCAAGTACCAATGCCAAAGAGTCCTGGTGTGGTGCTGCAGAATAAGCACTGGACTACTAGCCATAAGGTTGGCAGTTCACACCCAGCAGCCACTCCTCAGAAACACTATACAGGTTGCTGTGTATTGGAACTGACTTAGCAGCACTGAACAACTACAACGAATGCCAAAGATGAGGAAATTAAAGCATTTTACCAACTGATCAATCAATCATACAATCAAATGCATTAATAATACCAATGATTGTGAAGAGAAAGTTAGAAACAAAAAAGGATCTGTAATTGGAAAATATAGTTTTAGTGATGGAAGGAATGCCAGAAATCACATAGAATTTTGCAAGACCATAGATTTATCCATCCCAAATTCCTTTTTTTTCTTTTTTCAATAACGTAAATGGAAACTATGGTGTGATGCTATAGGATAAACACTAGGCCACAAGGTCAATTTGAACCTCAAGGTTGGCAGTTCAAACTCACCAACTGCTCCTTGGAAATCCTACATAGGGTTGCTATGAGTCAGGATTGACTCAATGGCACATAGCAATGACAGAAAATGGTGATTCTACATGTGGACCTTGTCAAAGGCATACACAAAAATCAAACTGACTAAATATATGGAAAGAGACAATGGAGAATTATAATATTAACAGTCAGAAAATATCAGAGGCTGACTGCAGAACAGACCAGCAATTTCTCATATGCAAATTCAAGTAGAAAGTTAATTACAGGAAATCTGAACAAATTAAAAAAAACAAGACCCAAAAGCCAAAGTACAATGTTGAGTATATAGCTGATGAAAAACAGAATAATCAAGGAAATATTTTATTCGTAGAAACTGAATGACACCTTTTTAAAACCTACTGGATAAGAGGAGAAATTTTTTTAATTCTAAGAATCAAATGATAATAAAAATAAAATTACCGTGACCTTTGGACATAGAAAAAGCAGAGCTTGAAGGAACGTTTAAAACAATAAATGTATACATTAAAAAAGAAATAAAGACAAAAGCCAATAGCCTAACCCTATAGCCTGAACTAATAGAAAAGGAGCAGCAAAAGAAGTCCATAATCACCAGAAGAAAGAAACCAATAAAGACCAAAGCAGAAATAAATGAAATAGAAACAGAAAAACATATAGAAATATTCAGTAAGACTCTAAGTTGGTTCTTTGGGAAGATCAGTATAAGTAACAAACCAGTGGCTAAATTGACAGGAGAAAAGAGGAAGATGGAATTAACCAAAATAAGAAATAAGATGGGTGATTTTACAACAAAGCCAACTGATATAGAAAGTATCATAACACAAAATTATAAAAAAGTATACTCTAAAAAAATTTTAACACATAAAAGACATGGATACATTTCTAGGTGCACTCTATCTCCGTAAACTAACAAAATGTCAGAAAATCTAAAAGTTCTATAACAAAAGAAGAAATTGAATATGTCATTTAAATTTACAAAACAACAACATCTTCATCGGAGAGTTGTAGCAAACATCAGAGAAGCGGTAACAATTATTCTACTCAAATGATTCCAGATCATAGAAAAAGAAGAAATAATCCCTGGTTAATACTATGAAACCAACATAGCCCTCATATAAAAGATAGGCAAAGATACCACAAAAAAGAAAGTTATATACCAATATCCTTTATCCTTCATGGTTTTCTTAAGAATGGAATGAGACAAGGATACCTATCATACCTCTCTTATTCAATAGTGTTCTAGCAGTCCTAACCATAGCAATAAGGCAAGAAAGGGAAAGATGTTAGTAAGGTGCACATGACTGAAGGCATAGTTTTTTAAATGGCCTCATACTCCTGTGAAAGGAAGACCATAGAAGAATCAGTCCATTTGAATTATGCTATTGGAGAAGAATACTGAAAGTACTATCTACCACCAAAAGAAAAAACAAATCTTCCTTGGAAGAAGTACAGCCAGAATGCTCCTTAGAAGAAAGGTTGATGAGATTTTTTCTTTCTACTTTGGAAATATTACCAGGAAGGATCACTCCCTCAAGAAAGACATCATGCTTAGAAAAGTAGATGGTCAGAGGAAGACTGACACAGTGCAGCAATAATGTGCTTAAACATCACACAGTTGTTAGGGTAATGCAGGACCAGCGTGTTTTGTTTTGTTGTGCATAAGGTACCTATAAGTTGGAACTGACTCCACTGTTCCTAAAAACAACATCCATCATGAATTTGTTGTTGTTGATGTTTCATCATCTCTATGCTAGAATGCAAATTTCAGAGTCTCTTCTGACATCCATTATGGTCTTTTCCTATCTTTCTAATGACCTTTTGCTTACTTGTTGATGTTATTTTTGTTAAGTGCCTTTGGATGGGTTCCAACTCATGGTGACTCTGTATAGAATCTCTGAAGACTAGCTGATGGATTTGAACTCCTGAACTTGTGGTTAGCAGTCCAGTGCATATCCTATAGCACCACACAAGGGTCTTTCTTGTAGGTATATGAATATTATCCTATCACAGATAGCATTGTTCTTCAAAATGAATATTAAAATGTTCTTCTTGACAATGAATGCAAGGTAGTATCTTTGAATTTGTCATTCCCAACATAGCAAATCATATGATTTTTCAATTCAAAATGGCAATACCAGTCCATGTCAGCTCACTAATGCCTAGGATGGTATCCTGGTATGGCGCTGCAGGATAAACACTGGACTGCTAACCACAAGGTCAGTTGTTCAAACCCATAAGCCACTACTACTTGGAAACCCTATACAGGGTCCTTTGAGTCAGCACTAACTGGACTGCACCTAACAACAACAATGCATATCCTATGGGTCTTTATAGATTCCATTTCATTTTTGATAACTTCCAATTTTTCTATATTCATACTTCATGCATCCCATGTACCAATTATTAATGGATATGTGCAGTTGTTTCTCCTCATTTTGAGTTGTACTCCACCAGCAAATGAATGTCCCCAAAGCGGTACTCCATTCACATCATCATGGTCAGCTCTCTTTTGAGGCAGCAATTCTTCCCCAGTCATATTTTGAGTGCCTTCCAACCTGAGGGGCTCATCTTCTGGGACTATATCTGACAATGTTCTGCTGTATTCATAAGGGTTACAGTGTTTAACTATTCAGAAGTAGGCTACGTCTCCTTCTTCATAGTCCACCTTAATCTGTCCTAGCCCTTCACTGCACAAGCCACAAAACCACTCTTTAATTTTGTAGTTTTACCATTTCCTCCTCCTTTTTGCCCACGGATTGGTTATTGGCCCTTGGTGGGCTAACTCCCAAATTCTTACCCTGCCTTCTTCCTCTTACCCTGAAATTGGCAATAGAAACATTATGTTAAGAAAAACAGAGATCTGGGAGGAGTGGAGAGGCTAGCGAGTAGAGGAGCCTGGAGTGAACTGAATTAAGAAAGTGCGGGTGGGGGAGGCCAGGCTTAGCGGTGCCCTGCACGTGAGCAGCTGCAGTGGTGGTGTTAGCATCCAGAGGCGGCAGCAACAGTTCCAGTCCGTTGCTTTACGTTTTTCTGTGCGAACACAGTCATTATGCCAACAGAATGTCGCCAGAGAATTCAGAGGGCAAAGATGAATCCAAAGTAACTGAACGCAATCCCAGGAGACCATCTGCCAGATTGTCAGTGAAACCTGTTCCACCAAAACCTGAACCCAAACCAAGAAAAACATCTACTAAGAAAGAATCTGGAGCGAAGATTAACAAAGGTGCTAAAGGGGAGAAGGAAGAAAAACAGGAAACTGGAAAAGCAGGCGCAGGAAACTGGATCAGTAGATAACATGAGAGTGAATTGTGAAAAATTGGGGTTGGTTTTGTGTACCTCTTGGGACAACTTTTAAAAGCTAGTTTTACCAAGTATTTTGTAAATTCTAATTTTTTAGGATTCTACTAGTTGGTAGATAAAAATATACATAAAGGTGGACATCTTACCTGCTTTAAGAATGCTTGTTGAAAATTTCCATCCTCAAGTGAAATAATAAATATCAACTTAATATTGGAAGCTGTGTGTAAATTGAGTCAGCATTCCCTGTACTTGCTTTAGAACTTATGTATACTGTGGTGATTTTACTGTGTATGTTTGAAATTTTTATGCAGTTTTTCTAGAGCAATAATCAGTGGTGCTTTTGTACTTATGTTTTATGTGATTTCGATGAAACATGGATAGTTGTGGCCACCTGCTGACTAATTGTGGTTTAATTTTTTTTAATTTTTACTGCTTACAAAAGAAAAGGAAACCACAGATCTAAATTCTATTAAAGAGCTCCAGTAGCTTAGTGATTACAAACTGGGCTGTTAACTTCAAGGTAAGCAGTTCGAAACTACCAGCTATTCCGCGGGAGGCATTCTACTTCCTTAAAGATTTACAGCCTCAGAAACCCTGTGCAGGATCGTTCTGAGTCGGAACCGACTCCATGGCACACCACCACCTGATTGTAGAGTGTTGTGCATTCTACTCACACGCTATGGATACAAGTAAAAGAATTAAACTTTATTCAGGTGAAAGAATGCAATATGTATTTTTTTTTATAAGTTACATGCATATAGATACTGTAGCTCTTCCAAAGTATGGATTTATGATTTTAAAATTAATTAAACTTCATATTTATATGCATATAAAACAATAAGTATAAATGATAAATATATAATTCCCCTATTAAAAACCTGAAATGATATAAATAAATTATTAATAGGAATGTAATATACTACTTATAAATTTTTTAAGGACAATTGATAATGATTACCGAATTATATTTCCCTATGCAATTAAATTAGCATTAATCTGTTTGATTTTTAAATCAAATATGTAAGTTAAATGCCATATTCAGAAATTAAAATTAATTTTTATAATGATTATACTTCAAGACAACTGACTAGATTAATATTTCATGATAATCAAATTCAGAAATTCATGAATTGGTGATTATATTTATTTTAATTTATTATAAATTTTCATGTTCACAGGATCCATTGTTTATTCAGCAGTATATGAATTCCAGAGATAACTTGTTCATTATCAGAGATGTTCCTACCTACAGCATTAAAAAGGAAAAAGCAATTATTTATATGTGGGAGGGCCATCAAGCAGCCATTGATGTTGGAACACCAAAGTTCAGTGAAATGTAAGATGATTAGTCTCTATGGTAAGTTGATTATTAATTTCATTCTGGCTCTTATTTTTTAATACCATAGAGAGAGCTGATTGATACATAACAGCACACCTCACTTTAGTCAGGGTCAACTACTAAATAAAATATATTATTTTTACCTGGGTTGATGTTAAGCATGTAAACTTTGCTTAGTTTATTGATTGATGTTTTTATTTGCTAAAAGTATTTTTTTTTCTAAGTTTCTTAAAAAATTTTACACTGACTGAAAAAAAAAAAAAAGAATAGTTAAGAGATTAACTACTTGCTAAAAGATTGGCGGTTCAAACTCACCCACAGGCACCTTGGAAAAAAAACCTGAGAGCCAGCTTCCCAAAAGCCACCACCATGGCAACCCTGTGGAACACAGTTCTGTTCTGCAGCACACAGGGTCTCCAAGAATCAAAACTGACTTGACAACAGCTGGCAAGGTTTTTAGTTTTATTCATAAAACATTATTTTGTTATTTTGCTCTTTCTCACTGCACTCATTCCCCACCCCCCTCCATTTCTTTCCAGTCTTCGGATATTCCATTGTTTTTTGGATGATTTAAGGTTTTGTGCTTGAAATGCTTCAATTATTCTGAAGTTGTAGATTCTAGTAAGTAAACTGTTCAATAAATTGCACTACCAATTAATTGCACATACCAATCCAAAGAAACAAGGATTAAAAAGGTGGATTTGAGTTTATATTTAGACTGAGGTATTTTATAATGTGTGTCCTTCTTTTACATCACTACGTTGTTGTTGGTGTTGTTGTTGTTGTCAGGTGCCATCGAGTCGGAACCTACTCACAGCGACCCCATGCACAGCAGAACAAAACAATGTCCGATCCTGGGCCAACCTCACTACCACTGCCACACTTGACGCCATCAATGATGCCACCTGGCCGATCCATCTCGTTGGGGGTCTTCCTCTCTTTCTCTGACCCTCCATTTTACCCAGCATGATATCCTTCTCCAGCGACTGTTCCCTCCTAACAATTATGTCCAAAGTATGAGAGACAAAGTTTAGCTATCTTGGCCTCCAAGGAGCACTCTGGTTGTACTTCTTCCAAAACAGATCTATTGGTTCTTTTGGCAGTCCATGGAACTTTTAGTATTCTCCTCCAACACCACAACTCAAAGGCATCAATTCTTTTACGATCTTCCTTATTCACTGTCCAGCTTTCGCATCCATATGAGGTTATTGAAAATACCATGGCTTGGGTCAGGTGCACCTTAGTCCTCAAACTGGCATCCTTGCTCTTCAACACTTTAAAAAGTTCCTGTGCAGCAGATTTGCCCAATGCAATACGTTGTCTGATCTCTTCACTGCTGCTTCCGTGAACGTTGATAGTTGATCCAAGAAGAATTAAGTCCTTGACAACTTCAATCTTTTCTCCATTGATAAGAATGTTGTTTATTGGTCCAGTGGTGAGGATTTTTGTTTTCTTGACATGAGATGCAATCTGTGTTCTTTGATCTTCATCAGTAAATGTTTCAAGTCCTCTTCACTTTCAGCAAGCAAGGTTGTTATCATCTGCATATCGCAGGTTGTTAATGAGTCTTCCTCCAATCCTGATGCCACGTCTTTCTTCATAGAACCCAGCTTCTCGTATTATTTGCTCAGCATACAGGTTGAATAAGTATGGTAAAAGAACACGCTGCTGCTTCAAAGATCTTGCTGCTGATTCGAAGATCTCACTGCTCTTAGATCACTATATACTTCTGCAATTGAAAGAAACTTCACCAAGGACTTTGTAACTGCTATAGAGTCAGCAAGATATTGCCCATACTTTGAAAGCTCAGTAGAATTACTCATGGGTATCTCACCCAAGTTACTTATGGGTCAAGATCAGCACTTTTTCACAAGTGACTTCAGCATTCGCTTCTAAGAAAACACTTTGAATGCAGTAACACTCATTTCAAGAAAAAGTGTAAACATGGGTATGATAGAAGAAAAATTTGAATTTGAATCAGAGATTTGAATTTATTTAATGATTCATTCAAAAGGAATTTATTGAGTACCTACCGTATGTTAGGTACATTGAATACAATTGTGGAGATTAACAAATGTCATCTTTCTAAGAACTCGTATCTTAATAGACCTAAGCATAAATGTCAGCTTGAGGACTAAGGTGTGCCTGGCCCAAGCTATGGTATTTTCAATAACTTCATATGCATGTGAAAGCTAGACAAGGAATATGGTAGATTATAGAAAAAATGATGCATTTGAGTTATGGTGTTGAAGGAGAATACTAAAAGTGCCATGAGCTGCCAAAAGAACCAATAGATTTGTTTTGGAAGAAGCGCAGCCAGAGTGCTCCTTGGAGGCCAGGATGGCCAAATTTCGTCTCTCGTACTTTGGACATATTGTCAGGAGGGACCAGTCACTGGAGAAGGGTATCATGTTTGGTAAGGTGGAGGGTCAGAGAAAAAGAAGAAGACCCCCAGCGAGATGGATTGGCCAAGTGGCAGCATCAATTGACTCAAGCATGGCAACAATTGTGAGGTTGGCCCAGGACTGGGCAGTGTTTTGTTCTGTTGTGCATAGGGTCACTATGAGTTGGTGCCGACTTGATGGCACCTAACAACAACATACATAGACAGCTACAATGTATTTTCAACAGTGCAATAATAAAATATATCCAAATTTACATTTATGACAAAGCTTGTAAAAAAGGAAAGATGACTAAATAACGCATTGCAAAAGCAAAAAAAATATGGCTTTTCTATTCAATGTCGTCTTAATTCCCACCAAGTAATTGGGTTGTTGGTATTGTTAAGTGCCATCGAGTCAGTTCTGACCCATAGCGACCCTGTATAGGAGCAGCTGGTAAGCTTGAACCACCGACCTTGCAGTTCATACGGCTTTGCAGTCTGTTGCATTAACCCACAGCGCCACACAAGGACTCCTAAGTGATTGGGTGGGACCATGCAAATAAGGCATATTGTTGTTACTGTTAGATGCCATTGAACTGATACCAACTAATAGCAACCTTAAGGAGCTCTGGTAGCGTAGTGGTTATGAATCAGGCTGCGAACCTCAGGGTCAGCAATTAGAAACTACCAGCTGTTCCACTAGAGAAAGATGAGGCCTCTGCTCCCGTAAAGATTTACAGCCTCGGAAACCCTGTACCGGGTCACTATGAGTCGGAAACGACTCCATGGCACATAACAACAACAATAACAATAGCAACCTTATACACAACAGAAGGAACGCTGCCTCGCCCTGCTCTGCCCTGCCCTGCCCTGCCCTACACCAACTTCACAATCGTTGCTACGCTTGGGCTAATTACTGTTTCCAGTGTACTAATCCATCTTGTTGGGGGTTTTCATCTTTTTTTTTTCTGACCCTCCACTTTATCAAGCATGATGTCCTTTTCCAGGGATTAGCCTTCCTGATAATATATTGGAAGTATGAGAGATGAAATCTGGCCATCCTGGCTTCCAAGGAGCATTCTGGCTGTATTTCTTCCAGCACTGTTTTGTTGGTTGATTTGACGGTCCATGGTACTTTTCATGTTCTCAAATAAGGTATAAAGGACTCGAAGACTGGGATTGATTAGTTTTCCCATCTAGCTAGGTTTAAAAGGAAACATTTCAGAAGCAGGATCAGATCATCCCAGGACCAATAAGGAAGAGGGTGAGTGGTGCGTGAGATGCGAATAGCAATGAAAACAGGCAACAGCGGAGGCAGTGGCATGGAGAGACACATCAGCTTCACAGTCTAGGCCCATGGAGTGAGTAAAGCTGAGTGCCTACAGACAGGAGACTGACTTTCAGAATATGCCTTTTGGGCCATTCATAGACTGGCTGAAGGAGATTGGTTACACTTGAGCAGAGTAGAGGCCATGGGGTCACATGGCTGTCAAGCGAAAGACAAGAGTGAGGTGTGTTTGCAGTATGGCAGAGAAGACGTGTTCCTAATTGGAAAACTGCTGCATCTTGAACTTTTATTATTCTGAATTATAACCTGTTTACATCCCTAATAAACCCTATAATTGTGAGTATTGGTATGAGTTCTGTGTGGCCATTGCAATGCATTATCAAATCAAGTTTTTAAAAATGTTCACAAAATTGTATTTCATATGTTCCTATGTTTGTAAGATATGCATGCAATTTTTGAATCTCTCACTTTCACACATACACAGACAGATAATAGAAGGCTGGGAGGATGGGACATTTGCTTCTTAATATCAGTCCTTAATTTTTTTTTTTACATTTACATTAAGAATGAGCAAGTCATCATTGGAAAAGACTCATGATGTTCATCTTGTTTTCTAGACAAGAGAGCTGCTCCACCATTTTTGCTAGGCAGAACCATGAATCAGAAACTTTCTTTGTAAAATGTCCAGGATAAATTCTTTATAGGCTCATATACAGTTTAGGGAAGATGTAGAGAAGAAAGTTTCAATTATTTTTCTACAGCAACAGAATGGATCACAATCTTTGATATTCAGAAGACACTTAATTTAACTAGAAAAATGTTTTTAAATTACTCGGGTTTTTTAAAATACTAAAAACTGCATTTCCTGGTACTTTGCCTAAAAATATATCAGGAATTCTACCCAAAGCTATAAAATGAGACTGGATCAATATATAGCATTTCACTGAATCCTATAATTTACACATATCTGGACTATTTTTCAAATTTTTAACCAGAATAATTTAAGGATTCTCTAACATTTCCTATAATAGTATAGTACATTATCTAATTGTATAATCATAAACTATAACTAAGGAAATGCTCTAGGAAAAATAATCAACACCATAAATGTAAAGGAAATTTTAATCACTGAAATTTTCTCATTTTAATTTTCTAGTTACATTTCTAAGGAACTATTCCTTTTTTAAGTTCCTCTTAGTTATTAGTCTAACTAAAATGCATGGTAAATTTAAATTTCAGTTATGAAGCATCATTTACTCTATCATAGTA
Source organism: Chrysochloris asiatica (assembly GCF_000296735.1). Taxonomy (NCBI): domain Eukaryota; kingdom Metazoa; phylum Chordata; class Mammalia; order Afrosoricida; family Chrysochloridae; genus Chrysochloris; species Chrysochloris asiatica. The sequence continues at coordinate 27,651,858 of NW_006408531.1, forward strand.
TTTAATGAAGACATGAAACTTTAAATTCATTTATTAAGTTTCCTGGTGCTGTATATTTGCTCTTAATGCAAATCTGTCAGTGTGGGAAGACTGCTATGAAATGCATTTGCTACAAAGAAGCTTCACAAACTTCAGTCAATAAATCTATGCATTTTTTTCTGAAAGCCGAATAAAAATATGACCAAATAAGAGACATAATTAGCACTTTCACAGATGCACACAATCTTTATTAGCAAAATAACATACACACAATAATATGAAAACTAAGTAGTATATTATTAAGTAGTTCAACTTTGAAAGTTTATGAAAATACATCAACTTAAAATTATAACAGTGTTAAATATAAAAATAATACATAAAGGCACATTTAAAACTTTAATATATTTATCATTACAATACCTATTCTACTCTGCCAACTGCAGTAGACTTGCATTTGGATTGACACTTTACCCCATGAGATGCAATAGTCTTCACCTATGCATTATAGCAGAACAAAAGTCCTGTGAATCTTAGGCTCAGCTTTCGACTATTCCAGTCACTGTGCACTTCAAGCTCATTCAGCTCCCGGTGATGGTCTAAGTGAGTGCAGATTATCTCATCTCAGAAAAGCCATCAATTCCGTGATTCCTGCAGATTCCATTCTCGGCAAGTCTCTTAGCCCTGTCAATAGACCTAAAAGATCCCAAAATTGAGTCAAGCTGCACTTCATTAATACTTACTACTTGATAAACAGTCTCAATCTCAGTTGAATTATTATTTATCTCAGATAACACCCTAACTCAAATGTATCAGTTTTTCTAGGGTTTTCCTTATTTGCTGACCAACTTTAATTTGCATATGAGGTTATTGAAAATACCATGGCTTGGGTAAAGCGCACCTTAGTCCTCAAACTTACATCTTTACTCTGAAACAGTTTAAAAGATGTCTTGCGCAGCAGATTTGCCTAATGTAATAAATACATCATTTAATTTCTTGACTGCTGCTTCAATGAGTGCTGATGGTTGATCCAAGCAAAATGAAGTTTTTGATAACCTCAATCCTTTCTCCATTTATATGGATGTTGTTTATTGGTCCAGTGGTGAAGATTTTTATTTCCTTCACTTTGAGTTACAACCCATACTGAAGGTTGTGGTCTTTGATCTTCATCAGTAAGCAATTAAACTCCTCTTCACTTTCAACAAGCAAGGTTGTATCATCTGTATATCGAGTCTACCTCCAATCCTGATGCCATGTTTATCTTCATATAATTCAGTGTCTCAGATTATTTGCTCAGCATACAGATTGAATAAATATGGTAAAAGAATATAACCTTAGAACACACTTCTCCTAAATTTAAACCATTTAGTGTTCCCTTGTTCTGTGTGAACAACTGCCTCTTTGTCTTTGTACAGGTCCCTCATGAACACAATTAAGTGTTCCGGAAAATTCATTCTCCACAATGTTGTCCATAGCTTGTAATGATTCACACAATTGAAAGCTTTGCATAGTCAATAAAGAACAGGTAAACATCTTTCTGGTATTCTCTGCTCTCAGCCAAGGTCCATCTGACATTAGCATGAGATCCCTTGTACCGTGTCCTCTTCTGAATCTGGCTTGAGCCTCTGGAAGTTCTCTGTCAACATATGGTTGCAGCCATTTTTGTATTACCTTTAGCAAAATTTTACTTGCATAAGATATTAATGATATTGTCCGATGATTTCCACAATCTGTTGGGTCACTTCTCTTTGAAATGGGCACAAATACAGATCTCTTCCAAGCAGTTGTGGCAGATGCCATCCTGCCAAGGAGTGAAACAGCAAGAAGCTTTATGCATCAAAAGTTCATTGTTTAGCAGAGCGACGATGAATGTCCCCTTGGTTAGCAAAGCTACAAGGGATGATTCATGTTGGGGGGGGGGGGGGGGGGAGGCACGGTTTCTAGCTTTCCCTTGGAAAAATAGTTTATTTCTGATTTCCTTCTAAGAAGTTTTAGAAAATCTTGCATAATCATTATATACTTTAAACAAACCTCATGTTATAATAGTTCCCTTTCACATTAACATTAACTTTCACACCGTATTCAATCTTATGTAGTTATAAAAAATAATTTTTACATTAACAATAAGTTTTAACATTAGAGATAACCACACTAGCTAAATTTTAGCAATTCAAGCTTAAAATTGTAAGAAACATTCCAGGTGGTTTTAGTCAAGGACATGAAGGCCTTTAGAAAGCAGCTTAGGAGACAGTCAAGGGCAGTGAGAGCTTGGGAACAGAGGTAGGAATTTGATTAGAAGTTTTGAGAAATTGTTAGCATGGGAAAATTACTGCTTTGTTCTTAACTAGGAAACTTTAGGATACTTTTAGGTTCTTGTTTGATCAATTATATGTATGACCAGTTATAGTAAAAATTATGTTTTTGATTGTGAGCTGCAATTAATTAATCTATAGAAAGTAATAGATGTTAGTAAACTTAGAAGTTAAGATGTGGAACTTTATTTAATATTAACCTGACATTTAAAAAGGATTAGAGAAAACAAATCAAGGCCAAACTAGACATTTTAGGGAGGATTAGAGAGAAACAGAGTCACTCACAGAAGGCAGATGTTATCAAGGTAACTAAGGAGTAACTAAGGAGTATAGAGAAGCAGGAATGTTTGGTGACCTTGTGTTCCTCTTGCACCTTTGATGTAACAATATAATATTTGATTGATTTGTAACTGCTTGTAGTGACTGTTATGAGATCATAGTATATTCTAAAAGGGATATAAGAAGCAACAATTTTTGAAATAAAGAGAGTCATCAGAGGAGAGTCATCACCATCATCTGCCTGAGACTCAAAATGACTCATTGACTCTTTGAGTGTTTTTTTGTTTTTTCATTCACCGAATCCATACCTCCCTCCGAGCTTTCACAAATTGTCAAGACTAGTCCTCGGCACAGTTGGCCAAGTATTTGTTTCCAAATTTCTTGTCAGAGATGTGCTGCCAGTGCCACATCAGTTCATTGAAAATTTCCAAGTTGTATTCCATCTATTTCTGGTGCCTTGTTCTTTGCCAATGCCTTCAATGCACCTTGGACTTCTTCCTTTAATATCATTGGCTCTTGATCATATACTATTGTCTATGATTAAGAAACAAACAAAATAGGGGCACTGAGAAATGGGAGCACTGAGAAGGGTTTAACTAGCCAAAAAATAAGATGGAACCCAAAGAGCCATCTTAAAGCAATGGCTATAGTTAAAATTTAACTCCTCCCATAACTGCATTTCATAGTTAAGCACTCTATAACTCATCACTCCTGTTTAACTTCCAAAGCAGAACTTGTGACCCAAAGGTGAGGTGCAATTCATCTTCCAGGAACACAGCAAAAAGGAAAAGTTGCAATCATTATTATGTTCACTTGCTGTTAAGTGCCATTGAGTCAATTCTGACTCATAGCAACCCTGTATATGGTTTCCAAGGAACGGCTGGATAGCTTGAACCACTGACCTTGTGGTTCAAACAAAGCTTGCAGTGTAGTATATTAACTCTCAACACCACACCAGGAGTCCACTACTGGGATGGAAAATACAACAATGCCTGGCAACAAGTTCCAAAATCTTGATATTCTTCCCTTCTTAAAATGCCAGTTTTCCCTCTAATTGGGGAGGAAGATATGAGAGATTTATATTCCTCAATCCATCTGTATATTGATACTCAATAAACACTTTGCTCTTTGTTTCTATCCCTGGGCTGTTGCTGAGTATTGGTGGTCATCACCAGGTGATTGAAACCCCTTTGAGCTGCTAAATTCCATTGAAACTGTTCTGCTAATAGAACCAAACTTCTCGATAGCTCCAGATTTGTATGCTAAACCACCCTCCCCAGTAAAACCATGATTCTTTCTACCTTATCTGATTAAATTAAACCCAGTTGTGTATGAAAAGTTTTTGTTTGAGACATCACCTGCAGTGACACCTGAGGCATTGCTTGGGCCATTGCCTGAGGAAATGCCTTATAAAACATTGCTGAATGTTCCCAGGACCCAGGCCTCACCGCCCATTTTTGCTTCTAGACCTATAACTAGACTCGTGTTTCAGCTAGCCCCAGGACATGAATTCCAAAGTGGGATCCATGAGGAGGTATGCTACACTCTAAAAGAAGTTTGCTTTTTCTAATATATGTAAACAGAAATCTCGGAAATATGTGTGGGAATGGCTATTAAGGGTAAAAGGAACATAAAATTGGATCAGTTTGGGTTTGTTGCTGTAGACCCTCAAAACACAGATTCTTTGTTCTAATACTCTATTTGTTGCGTAGCTGAATAATGGATTAAAAGATTGTTTTTGTTGTCATCAAGTGCCATCTAGCAGATTCCAAGACATAAAGACCCCTTGAGCACAGAATGAAACACTGCCAGGTCCTGCCCTGTTGCAGACCGTGAAGGCCTGGTCAGAGGTTTGAGGCCCTATAGGCCCGAGTGTAACAGATCTAGCCACTTGGCAGTTAATGGCAAATTATTTTTCATCTTAATATCCAGTTATGTTTTATTAATTGCAGACATGAAGTCCTTGATATACACAGTAAATGTAATATTTTCCTAAAAGCCAAGACTGTAAAATTCCAAACAGACAAAGTTCTTCCCTCCGAGAATTCATTCAAGGTAAATTGGATGGCTCCCTGGTCTGTCCTTAGGACAATAGGAATGCCCTCCCTAAAGTGTTTCTAGGTGCTGTCTATTCACCCAGATGCCTCTTTTCCTAAAGAACCTGGGTTGGGCAGCTGACACAATGGGAATCCTCCCAATCCTCCCTTTCCTCCCTCCATTTGAGGCTAGGTGCTAAAAGGTATGTTAATTAAGCTTGAGAAACCAAGTTGCGGTGGTGAGATTTGAACCTGCAAAGTATGATGTAAAGTTGTCTGGAAAAGTAAGATTGACAGTTGTACCTTGTCTTAGCCCCTCCTAACTTTGTGTAAAGTACCTCCCCTAAATAAAAGGAAGGCACAGAACAAATCCAGGTGCATTATGACTGGCAAGGCATGTGTTACAGCATGCAGGGGGCACAGTCCAGCCTTGCAACCATACTGCCTGTTTAGCCAAGATGTTTACTATGCAGGATATTACGGCCTTCATGGCTGAGATGTTTGCAATGCAGGATCTGCCTGATGCCAGTCCAGCATTCACTCTGGTTTCAGAGTGTCTCTTTATCTCTCTTTGTGTCTCTGTGTCTCTTTTGCTATCTCTATCACCGCCAGATATCTCCACCTCGTGAACCGAACCCCTATGCCGAGGCCAGTCCCCGACACTGCCCCATGCTCACAAATGTCATGTTTGAGTCCATTGATGCTGCCATTGTGCCAGTCCATCTCATTGAGGGTTTTCTTCTTTTCAATGACTCTCTGCTTTACTAAACATGACATAGTATATTTTACTTTCAAAGTAATGGATTTGCATGCTACCAGATCCTTTTACCCATAAAGCATTTCACTATGGGATGATCCATGTTGACTCTACGGAATTCTTCTCTACATAATTCACTTTAAGTAGAATGAGGAACTAACTACAAAACATGCAGTCTTAAATGTAAATGATGAAAAGTAGAACTCTACAACTTATCTTAAAAGAAAAAGAAAGTTGCAGGAGGTTTTATTGTTTGAATAACAGAATACCCAAAACCAGGCAAAGAAGTCTCCAAGGAAGTGATGATGGTCATGCTTCACTGTTACTTGTCCTTTGGTGCTTCATTTTTAAAGCATTTATTATATTTTCTTTTTATAATATTAGACATTTATTTTTTTTCACAAAAGCAATCCAAGTGTGAATAAATAAGTGCATTATCTTTTAATGCCTCCCCCCACATTCATTTAAATAGCAAAAAGTGCTAAATGTCTTCTGATAGTCTATGCCCCATCTATGGTTTTAAAAACAGACTGGAATGTGGTCTTCCAAACTCATTCTTGAACTATAGTTCATTCTGTTAAATCTTGGGGCACCAGTCCTCTTTATATTATCTATACTCTCCAAAAGGTGAGGATGGTAACTGTGTTGAAGGCAACTGGAAGGGATCTTCAGCAAACTGAGGACCACTGGGAAACTGTGCAGAGGTAAATCTTGTCAATAAGACACCAGCTCCTTCAATTAAAGCTAGAAGAATGCCACCCATTGCAGCTGACCCAGCCATGGCCACTGGTCCATTTCTTGCTGCCAGTATGGCTCCTGTTAAGGCACCACTTGTGATGGAGTTCCAGGGATCTTCTTTCCCTAGGACTTGAATCATACTCCAGTCAGCCATGGTAAACAGACCTCCCTGAACTGCAAAGCTGCCTCCCAACTGTGGAACTCTGGTTTTAATAGCTGTCTTTGGTTGACTCCCACTGGAGAATTCCGAAAACCTTTGATTGCTTGAAAGATCCCACCATCTATGGTGCCCATACTAAGGGGCCCACCACAGCCATTCACAATTCACCAGGGTAAGGTTCTCACGCTTACTCCTCCATCCTGACTCTAGTTCCACAAGGGATGCCCAGGAAACTGGCACCCTTCAGTTTACAATGGGGTCTATATGTGCTGGAAAGGAGCTCTGGTAGATAGTGGTTATGAATCGGGTTGCGAACCTCAGGGTCAGCAGTTCGAAACTACCAGCTGTTCCACAGGAGAAAGATGAGGCTTTCTGCTCCCGTAAAGATTTACATCCTCAGAAACCTTGTGCAGGGTCTCTATGAGTTGGAACCAACTCCATGGCTCATAACAACCACAACATGTGCTGGACTGCAAAGTCGGTTTGAATCCAAGGTCGGTGGTTCAATCTCACCAGCTGCTCCTTGGAAACCCTATTCAGGGTCATTATTGGTTGGAATCCACTCAACAGCTCTTAACAACAACAACATATGTTCTTTAATTATAGGGAGTCCTGGTGTGGCGCTATAGGTTAATATGCTGGACTGCAAAGTCGGTTTTGAACTGCAAGGTCGACGGTTCAAGCTCATCAGCTGCTCCTTGGAAACCCTATACAGTATTGCTATGGGTTGGAAGCAACTCAATGGCACTTAACAACAACATTAATTTCTTTGATCTGAAATGTAGGTGAATCTGTGGAAATGACAATATGTGATTTATGAGGCTAAGTCATAAAGGGCAATACTTTCTTAGGACACATGGATTTGAAGCCGATAGCTGCAAAAAAGATACGGTGGCCCTGTAACTGCCATGATGAAGAGATAAACAGACAACCCAAAACCCCAGTCTCATTGCTGTAGTCAATTTCAACATGCAGCGACCTTATAGCACAGACTAGAACTGCCCCATAGGGTTTCTGAGATTGTAAATCTTTATAAAGCAGACTGTCTAATCTTTTCCGATAGCACAGCAGTGGGTTCTCATCTATGACCTTTAGGTTAGCAATTCAATACTTAACCTTCTATGCCACCAGGGAGCACTGTATAAACAACAGAGGACTAGGGAAAGAAACTTGAGAAACCCCAGCTGTTTTAGGTCTAGCTACTAGAGGCTGTCCAGACCAAATATCAGAAATGGAAGTAAAAAGCCTTCAAGATGATTCAGTCGCAGTCACTGTTCCGCTGCAACTTTCTGAGACACTCTGAGTCAGAACCCAGCTAACTTGCTCCTGAGTTCCTGATCCACAAAAATAATAAATGTTTGCTGCTCTTGTATGTCACTAAATGTAGATTGAAACCATAGATTTGGTACTAACCATATATAGAGAAAGGTAACCTGAAATGGGAAGACAACAAACAGATGCAAGATTCCACTGTTGTTGTGTGTTATCCAGTTGGCTCTGGCTCATACCAATCCTGTACAGGGTTTCTGACCATGGCTGGTGAGTTTGAACTCCTAACCTCACAGTTACCTGTCCAATGCCTATTCTACAGCACTGCACCAGGTTAAACACAATGTTAATATTATTTTTATTCAGTGTTACAACAGAGATTGTACACAAGTTAAATAAACTTAGTTTTGTGCCTGAAATCTATGCTATAGAAAATCTATGCTATATAATAATAAAATAAAATACATACTTAATTCTTTCATGACTTCTATGTCAGTGTCAACACAATTCTATAACATCACCATCTCATCTTTTCATAGAAAGCACCAACTTTTGTTTTCTGAGGTGGATTCGAATAGTAATCTCAACAGATTGAGTGATAGAAGACGTTTTGGATTTGATGAAGAAAATTATGGGTGAAAATATTTGTTAGATGCTTACTGATAATAATACAAGAAAAAATAATGACAATTGAACAGGCTTTAAAGTGATTTAATGACAAGTAAGATAAAGATTCTGCACATGTTAGAAGTGGACTCCTGGTGCGTCCCTCACTGTAGGATAAGCACTGGACTGTGAACCACAAGGTCAGCTGTTCACACTCACCAGCTGTTCCTCAGAAACCCTATGAATCAGTGCTTAACAACAATGTTAAATGTTGTTTTAACCAATGCATCTAGCATGGAAATCAATTTTCATTAAAAGAATTGTGGAACTAGTTTATAGCAAAAAGAACAAGAAGGACAATATACATCTATATGTAAAAATTGTATATAACCATTCTGGAAAAGAACTATTGAAAAAGTAACTGAGTTCTTTTTCTTTTCTCTTTCACTGGCCTATTCTGAATATATCCAGAATACAGGACACACTTGAATAGCATGGGGGTTTGGGGAATCAACCTCTAGTGCACTACAAATCCCAGAATAATTTTAGTTGACTTTTGAATAGCACTGGTTTGAACTACCTGGACTCACTTATACAAGGATTTTTTTTTTTTTCCCCTGTTGCTTGTGTAGTGAGCTCAAATGTTTTGAGTATCCATTTAAAATACATTATGAATTGAAAATGCAGAGATGAGTCCTCATATGGAGCTATTGGATAAAGCACTGAACCACAAGATTGGTTTGAACCACAAGTCTGGCAGTTCAAATCTACCAGCTGCTCCAAGGACTCTATACAGGATCACTATGAATCAGAACCCACTCCATGGCACTTAACAACAGCAATGTAGAGATCATTTTCATCACATGGTGTTTTAATAGGAATCTCACATCACTTGTGTTTACCGCAAAACCAACAGAAGAACAAAATCCTGCGTATAAGTGGGCCCAAGCAATTCAAACCTCTGTTATTCAAGGGTCAACTATACTTCGTATTTGACAACTATACTTCGTATTTGCTATAGACAAATGTAATCAAATACGTTGAATAAAATATATACTGTATGCACAGTAATATGCTAGGTCATGAAAGAACAAATTTGATCTGGATATTAACATGCTATAGACTTCTGATATGGTGCTGTAGGATAAGAGAACTACAAGGTCGGTTTGAACCACAAGGTTGGCAGTTCAAACTCACCAGTCACTCCTTTGAAATCCTGTTATGGGTAGCTATGAGTCGGAACCAACTCATGGCACTTAACAACAACAGTACCATGCTATAACTCATTCCTGAAACTCAATAGATTGTGCCTGAATATGTTATCCTTCTCACCATGCCTACCACGTCCTTCAGTGTATCACCTCAATCCACGTCCAACTGCTTCTGGAACACCTATTTGCAGGAGTAAACAGACTCTGTGGAAAGAGAAGATGTTTATGTTTTAAAAAACTGAGTTGCAGCTCATTTACCATCTCCTTCATAAAAATTTTCTTTTATCTGAAGCTGGGGTTATCACTTCCTTTTCTTACCTACTTCCTTTGAATATCTTCTCATCCTTTAAATTTTGAGTTCATAATATTTTGCATTTGGCATTCACTAAATGGATATTTAAGCAAAAAAAAAAAAAAAAGAAAGAAAGAAAGAATTAATCTATGTCTCTCTTCTAGAAGAAGTTTAAAAAAAAATTTTTCTTCTGCATTTAGATTCATGCTTAGATAACCATTCTGAATTCTTAGGGTCTGTAGTGTCAACAGGGTCTAAAAGACTTAAGATTATAAGTAAGAATATCATGATTGACAAAAATATAAATGTTCCCGACTTAATAAAATACACATAGTCCTCCTTATCCCACTGACAGCACTCACTGATATCAAGTTTACTCCTTCTTTATAGTCTTCTACATACAGACTCCAGGTGTAGCATCAAAAGATAAGCACTGGCCTGCTTGCTAAGCAAAAGGTCAATAATTCAAACCTACCAGTCATTCCTAAGAAACCCTAAACAGGGTTGCTATGTGTAGAGCCAACTTGACGATACTGAACAACAACAACTATTGGCTGACCAGTTGAGAGAGATCCATATTTGTGCCCATTCTAAAGAGAAGTGACCAAATGGAATGCGGAAATCATTGAACAATATCATTAATATCACATGCAAGTAAAATTTTGTAAGGATTTTCAAAACTGACTGCAACAGTACATTCATGGAAACTACCAGAGGCTCAAGCTGGATTCAGAAGACAATGTGGAATGAGAGTATCATTGCTGCCATTGTTGTATACCTGGTCAACTGATTGGCCGGATTCAAATGAGGACAAGGAATGAGGGATATCATTGCTGACATCAGATGGATCTTGGCTAAATGTAAAGAATACCAAAACGATGTTTTATACCAGAACTGTGCTTTTGACTGTGTGGATCATGTAAAGCTATGGATAACATTGAAGAGACTAGGTATTCCAGAACACTTCATTGTGCTCATGAAGAACCTGTACATAGACCAAAAAGAAGTCATTTGAACAGAACAAGGGGACATTGGTTTAAAATCAGGAAAGGTGTGTGTCAGGGTTGTATTCTTTCATCAAATGTACTCAATATGTATGCTAATTAGGGGATTATATGAAGAAGAATATAGCATCAGGATTGGAAAAAAACTCATTAACAACCTGTGATATGCAGATATCCTTATTTGCTAAAAGCGAAGCAAACTTAAAATACTTAACTGATCAAAGGTCTTCAGTATGGATTGCAATAATCACCACAACTGGAGCAGTAAATAACATCATGATAAATGGAGAAAAGATTGAACCAGTCAAAGACTTCATTTTGCTTGGAGTCACAGTCAACACTCATGGAAGTAATGGTCAAGAAATCAAATGACATATTGCATTAGGCAATCAAACCCATTTAATACACACATTGGATGCACAGCAATATGCTGAGTCATAAAAGATTTGTAAAAACTAAATTTGATCTGGTATGGTATCATGCCTGAAACTCCATTGAGTGTATATGAATGAGTTCATCTAATCCTCACACTGTGCCTATCATGTCCTTTTGAAATTGTTCAAGACCAAAGATGTCAGTTTGAGGGCTAAGTTGCACTTGACCTAAGCCATGGTATTTTCAGTAGCCTCATATACATGTGAAAGTTGGACAATGAATAAAGAAGACTGTAGAAGATTTGATGCATTAGAATTATGATGTTTGAGAAGAGTATTAAAAGTAACATGGAGTGCCAGAAAAGCAAACAAATCTGTCTTTGAGGAAGAACAGCCAGATTGCTCCTTAGAAGCTAGGATGGACAGACTTTGTCTCTCATACTTCAAACGTAGTCTAAGAAAGGACCAGTCCCCGAAGAAGGACATCATGCTTGGTAAAGTAGAAGGTCAGCAAAAAAAAGAGGAAGGCCCCCACAAGATGGATTGGCACAGTGTCAGCAGCAATGGACTCAAATGTAGCAACTGTGAGGATGGAGCAAGACCTAGCAATGTTTCGTTATATTGTACATGTTGTTACTATGAATTGGAGCTGACCTATCAAATAACATCCATTGCGTATGGAGTCCCTGGGTGATACAAATAGTTAAGGGCTCAACAACTAGCTGAAAAGTTGGAACTCACCAAGAACGTACCAGAAGGCAAGTCTTGTGGCCTAGAGGTCTGCTTTTGAAAGATCACAGCCTTGAAAACCCTGTGAACCATTTCTGCTCTGCATACAAGAGTTCATCATGAGTCACCATCAACTAGAGGCAACTCAGCAGCCATTGTATATATGGTTCTTCCTCTCGATGTATTAAAAAATAAATTACAAGTGGTAAAATTCTTTTATCACACACTCAAATTACTTACATTTATAGGTAATCATTTGTTTAGTATCTCACAGACATGTATCTATGCTCCCTTTTCACTGCTGCCGGCCAGTGAATAAGGTCATTGCTCAGTAGATATGTGTTGAATGAAGTCTAAAGCTTGGGCAGATTTCTTTTACTTTGCTTTAAAGAACTTTCTGACAACTTATTGTTATTAAATAAATGCACATACTTAAACATGCCTATAGGAGAGTGTTGGACCTGTAGAAACTCATGGGCTGCATATTCCCATTTAGCCACAATTCCAATGATAGGACATGGATTCAGAATCAGCTATCACTGGTTCAGTACTTTTGAATCCTATAGCCTCTTGTCTGAGTGCAGCCACTGTTCCTATAACCAGTTCCTCAGTCTTTGACCTGCTTCATACAGGGGAACTTGGCAGCTTAATTTCAGATGTTCTTTGTGCCTCTTACCTACTAACCTAACATTTAAGCCTCTGCTGCTACACGGAACACCTGCAAGACCCGCTTGGCACTCAAGCTTGACCAACTAGAGTTGAAGGAGCATTTCCAACACTCGAGCCACCCTTGACCAATGGATGATGAGAGCAAGTGGGCAAATGCTTTTCGCTTTCATTCTTCAGGACTAGTAGTTCTGAGAAGTCTTTCATAAATGTATTCATTAGTCCCACAATGACATTAAACACCCATGCCCTGTAGTGAGGGCAACTCAATTATTCTTTTTTGCATTAAAATTTCCTCCTTTTTTGCACCCTCCTTATGCTTCTCTTACAAAGGCTGCCTACCACAAGGTCAGCAGTTCAAACCCACCAGCAACTCCACAGGAGAAAGATGATGCTTTCTGCTCCTATAAAGATTTACAGCCTCAAAAACCTTATACAGGGTCACTATGAGTCAAAATCCACTTGATATCATATATTTTCACCCCCACTCTGGACTTCTTTATCCCTGAGATAATATTCTGAAATAAGCTACCTACATTTCAGACTTTGATTCAGAGCCTGCTGATACGAACTTGGGTTAAGACAAATCTGATGTGCAAATCTGGACTTGTAAATGAAATGAAATTTTAAAGAAAGTTAGTGAAGACCCAAGGAGTACTGGTATGGTGCTACGAGCTAATGCACTGGACTACAAGGTCTATTTGAAACAAAGGTTGGTGGTTCAAGCTCACCAGCCGCTCCTCAGAAATCCTATGCAAGGTGGTTTGGGGTCAGAACCTACTCCATGGCACTTAACAACAAGTGAAGACCCAAATATCTCCCAAATGGTTCCAAATTCTTTCTAGAACTGTTTGCTTCATTGTTTTACATTGCTGAAATCCAACCAGTTAACATATTTACTTGGAATAGCTGTTATCCTTTTTTTAAAAAATGAAAGTATCCATGGTGTTGTCATAGTTAGGTCTTGTCAAGTCAGTTCCAACTCACAGCCACCTTATGTACAATAGAATGAAACACTGTGTAGTTGTTGTTAAGCGCCATTGAGTTGGTTCCGATTCATAGCACCCCTGTAGAGGGTTTCCGAGGAAAGGCTAGTGAATTTGAAATACCAACCCTGCTGTTCAACTGGCCATGAGGTCAACTGCTTATCCTCATAATCATTTCTATGTTTGAGCCCATTGGTGCAGCTATTACATCAGTCTATCTCATTGATGGTCTTACTTTTTTCCACTAACACTTAACTTAATCAAACATGATGTTCTTTTCCAAGAACTGGTGTCTCCTGACAACACAGGTCTGAATTATGTGATTTGAAGTCTTTATTTCCTTGGAGTATTCTGGGTGTACTTCTGTTAAGACAGATTTGCTTGTTCTTCTGGCAGTCCATACTCTTCACTAACATAAGAATTTGAATGTATCAATTAGTCTCTGTCCTCTCTTATTCTTTATCCAGCTTTCACATGCATATGAGGTAATTGAAAATACCTTGGCTTGGGTCAGGCACACCTTACTCCTCAAACTTTGCTATTTTGTATCTGTTGGTGATTGTATCGGTTCACATCAGACTAAACATGCCTGAAGTTGAAATTGTAACCTTGACACCCAAGCTAGATTCCTCTATGAAGTTTCCTTTTTCTGTCACAGAAATAAGAACTAAAAGTTTTAACGTTTTACCCCTCTTCTAGACTATTCAACCCTGATGGTTTTGTCACCTAGGAGAGAAAATAGTACATTGTAGGGATGTTAAAGAAAAGTATTTCAATGAGAGATGTGAGAAAATATCACAGAATGAAGGGCAGACAGTGATGGAAAGGCAAACATAATCCTTTCAAAGAATATTTTGTGCATCCTTAAAAGCTTAAAGTAACTATTACATTTTAGTGACATGCATGTTAGAAATTGTGCTAATAAAACCAGCAAGGCATTCTATGTCTTCTGAAAAAATTAGCTGGTGCCATCCAAAGGACAGACTATATCCATAAATCTGGGAATTATCTGTGCATCTCTGTGGACCATTGATGAGCAGGTGAGTTCACTGTAACAGTCAAACACCAAACTGATGACCTTTCTATAAAGAATCTATTTGACCCAAGTCTTCTAAATATTTTGAATTTTAAAAAAATATTTTTTTCAATGAACTAATGTATCCAATGATTAACATGTTAATTGATAGAAACTAGCAATCCCAAAACTTGTTTTAAATTTATACACTAAAACTAGGAATCTGTGATGCCATGTTATCAAATAAAAGTATATTAACAAAAACTTAATCTATATAAATTCAATAAAATGTTAGACTATTTTAATGAAATGTCATATCTGAAAATTTAGAATAAAAGCTTCTGATTGTTGTTGTTGTTAAGTACCATAGAGTCGGTTCCGACTCATAGTAACCCTGCTCAGGGTTTCCGAAGCTGTAAATCTTCACGGGAGCAGAAAGCCTCGTCTTTCTCCCGTGGAACAGCTGGTAGTTTCGAACTGTCGACCTTGAGGTTCGCAGCCTGATTCGTAACCACTGTGCTACCATAAAAATATGCTTATCTGTGCATATCTTTTTCTTTTTTACTGTTTTTCGTATTTTTGGAATATAATTAATGTTTCAAAATTCCAGTGTAATTATTATCCATCATTCAAAATAAAGGAGCCTAGTGGTGCAGGCAACTCGAACCCACCAGCTGTTCCATGGAAGAAAAATGTTGCAGTCTGTTTCCATAAAGCTTTGCAAACTTTATGGGGCAATTCTACTCAGTCCTAAAATGTCAGTAAAGATGGGAATCAATATTTTATTGATTTCAAATAAAATACCTATTATTGGGTTTTATTTAAAATAATATATCTATTTTTTAAATATACCTACAACTTAAAATTTCCCCCAAAGAATGTTTCTCATACGAAAATGCTTATGATGAAGATAGCAATATTAATATTACATAAAAACTATGAAAGCTATGATGTATATAAGGTTGAAACCTGTCAGAGAAGGAAGTTTCAGATATTTTCTACTAAAAGAGAGTGATAGAAAATGGCAGCGCCACATGCTGACAAAGGTGGGAAATTTTTGAAACCTGGAAAAACAAGACAGTCCCATTGGGTTCTGGCTCTGACAGGTCTCACTGTACTAAATTGACACATAGCATTATATCCCATCAGCACTCTCAGTCCCAGTGTGGTATTGAGACAGCCCTATCAAGCCTTCTCACACCAAATAAATTATACACAAACATTTGTTCAGAGAAATTATTGCTCAATGATGAAAAAAGTGTCCAAGTTCATCACAAAATGAGAGCAACTGAGGGATTATCTCTGTAGATATACAATTATGCATGGAATGTGGTTTGATCAGCTGGTTTCAACTCTCTTGATAAATAATCACATCTGAGTTGACTGAAGTGATATTGACCATGAAAATAAAATACAGATGTCCAAAATAAAGTGTCTCAGGTACAAGAGTAACCAAACCTCTATTGTCATTGACTCAGCGCCAACACATATGAATCCTATAGAACAGGAAGCATCCTATTCTCTGATCCACGGAGTTACCATGAGGCAAAGTCTAATCAGTCAAGGCCTAACAACAACAAAGTGACTATATGACAAAAGTATGTAATGAAAAGTAAGCATATTGTATACATTGCTGCATCATTTAAACCAGAGGAAAATTGTTTGGCTAATATATATTTGGACGGAAATATCCAAGAAGCATCTGTTTTATCACTATGTCATTGTTGTTACTAAGTTCCAGTGAGTCAGTTCTGACTCATAACAATCTTGTGATGTTTCCAAGGAGCTGCTGATGGGTTTGAACTGATGGTCTTGAGGTTCACAGTCCAGTGCTTATCCTGCAGCACCACCTAATGCCACTTTATGACAATGTTGTTGTTGTTGTGATGTGCCGTGGAGTCGGTTCTGACTCATAGCGACCTTGTACAGGGTTTCTGAGGCTGTAAATCTTTACAGGAGCAGAAAGCCTCACCTTTCTCCAGCGGAACAGTTGGTAGTTTCAAACTGCTGACCCTGAGGTTAGCAGCCCAATTTGTAACCACTATACTACCAGAGCTCCTTTTATGACTATGAACTGCTAAAATAATGTCAAAATCATCCCTATTTTAGATTGGATGAGGCAGCATGATTTAGAATAGCAATGGAGAAGTGAGATGAGAGGTGGTATCTGCCACTACAGTGAGGCATGAAATAGAAGAAAAGAAGGGGTGGCTCACTGGCTTTAAGGAGATTTAAAAACAGGTATTCATATTTGAAAATATCTTGAGAGCCAAGTACTACTATTTCCCCCATTGTTCCCTGGTCTCATTAAGATAACTCATCAAGAAGTCAACATTAGTCTGCATATTTTAACTTTTAGTATTGCTAATCAAGGGCAGATTTTTATATTGGACAATGGAAGAGGTCATTCCATTGGCACATAGGTGACATGAATTAAGACTGCAAACATCACATCAGTCTATTGCTATGACCTAACTGCTCAATTTATTTCTGATAAATGGCAAGCAGGGGTGAGATTATTAATTGAGGAAGTAGAGACAGTGTTCTTAACATCAAGATCGCAATTTAGGGCAATCTGCTATAGTTGATAGGAAAAGGCTTATAAAATACCTTTTTTTTTACATTTATAGAATTTCCAAATCACACACAAAACTATATATTTCTGGAAAATATCTTTGCTTGCAGCAACTCCTGAAAATAAGAAAGAAAACACACACACACACACAAAATGAGCTCAACAGACAATATCTGAAATAAAATGACACAACTAGTGTGGCATTGTAAGATAAGCACTGGACAGGTAACCTCAAAGTCAGCCGTTCAAACCCACCAGTCACTCCTTGGAAACCCTATACAGGGTCACTATGAGTCAGCACCAACTCTACAGCACTTAATAAAAACAATAGGAAGGTAGGGAATAATTGGGCCATGTAATCAGTTAAGCATTTGGCTACTAATTAAAAGAATGCTATTCAAATCCACACAGAGGTGCTTCAGAAGAAAGATCTGACAATCTACTTCTGAAAACTCACAGCAGTTTTACTAAGAAACACAAGGGGGTAGTCATGAGTCACAATCAAGTGGATGACAACGACTGCTGGACCTCGAGATGGGTAGGAAAGGATGCTGGTGAGGCACAGTTATCACTGATCTTGTAGTGGCATCTTTTTAGTTCAGGGACTGGTGACTTTTTAGCAGTATGTGTGCAGGTTAGACCAACAGGACAAGGAGGTGTGACAGGAGAAGTTATTGTCAATTGGCACTCAAAGGCACATTTATTGAAAGAAATCCTTTCCTGATTGAACTTAAGTTTCACTGAGTGGAGACTTGTGCAAAGGTGATCACTTAGGCAAATGTTTCTTGATTGGAAAGGTCAAAAAAGTGGTTTTGGTGGCTACTTGTTACAATGACTACAGAACAATTCATCCTTTCCTAGGAGTAAGAGATTTTTGCTTTTTTTTTTTTTTGTAATTCTCACAAACAAGGCAATGCTTCAAGTAGTTAAAATTCAAGGAAGATGCAGATAGTTTTTACTTATAGGTATCTATTGCTTACTTAGTTTTTCAAGTTTGTTATTTTATTCCTAATTATTGAATGCACTCCTGGTGTGGACCTGCAGGATCAGCATTAGACTGTGAATCACAAAGTCAGCAGTTCAAACCCAATACAGGGTCACTGTGAGTCTGAACCAACTCAATAGCACTTAACAACAACACTGGATAGAACTAAGATTACATTTATAAATAACCTGAAATAAAATTGTTGTTGTTGTTGTTAGGTGCTGTTGAATAGATTATGACTCATAGCTACCTTATACACAACAGAATGCAACACTGCACAGCCCTGCACCATCCTGGCACTGTTACGATTAAACCCACTGCTACAGCCACTGTGCCTATCCACCTCATTGGGGGTCTTCCTCTTTTTTGCTAACTCCCTGTTTTACCAAGCATGATGTCTTTCTCCAGGGACTGGTCCCTTCTGATAATATGTCTGAAATATGAGAGACGAGGTCTCGCCATCCAGGCTTCTAAGGAACATTTTGACTATATTTCTTCCAACATATATTTGTTTGTTCATCTGGCAGTTCATTGTACTTTTAATATTCTTGTCTAACACCGTAGCTGAAATGTATCAATTCTTCATTATTCACTGCCTGACTTGTACATGCATATGAAGCTAATGAGGCAAAATTACATGTATGAATTGCTCAGAAAATAAGCATAATTTGTGATTATTAAAGGCCTTTTACTGCTATAAGTAGAAATATATGAATTTAAGCACAATAGTAAATTATTATTCATTACTAGTATATTTTAATTTGATATCCTAAAACTCTTCCTTTCTTACATGACCATCTGAGTTGTTGTTGTCATTGTTAAGTAGTGCCGCCAAGTCAGTTCCGACCCATAGCGACCCTGTATAGGGTTTCCAAGGAATAGCTGATGAACTTGAACTGCCAACCTTGAAGTTCAAACGGCTTTGCAGTCTGGTGCATTAACCCACAGCACCACACCAGGACCATCTGAGTAGGTGGGTGTTAACCTCTAATTCAGATATTTTTTAAAACAGCTATGCAAGTGTCAAGGAGCCCTGGCAGTGCACTGGTTAAGTTCTCAGTTGCTAATCGAAGGGTCTGCAGTTCAAACCTACCAATCACTCCTTGGGAGAAAGACATGGCAGTTTGCTTACATAAAGATATACAGCATTGGAAACTCTGTGGGAAGGTTATTCTCTCACCTACATAGTCACTAGGAGCCATAATCAACTCAGTGACAATGAATTTGGGTACAAGTGCTAGAATCTGCACTATGGATTTTCCTATATCTCACTCAATTCTTACTATAGTACACATTTTATATAGCAACTCTTCTGAGTTATGTGCCTCATCAGTGGAAGAATGAAGATGTATATCAAGGACTGCTTGACTCCAAAGACCATGCTATTTTTTTTTCAAGTTTTTATTGTGAATTGAGTGATAGTTTACATGGGAGAACATCGGTTTTACACTCATCGCTTCATTGCAATGATTACAATCTCTTCCATGCCTCATCATTCAACAGTATTTGCTTCTATTCTCTGTTTTTGTTTTTTGTTTTTTTTGGGGGGGAATGTATACAAAAACACTCAGGAGCCCTATAATCGTTTAAACAACCAAAGGGCACATTCTGCTAGCCTGCCTCCCGGCTGCCAGCACACAGCCTCTCTCTTTCCATGAGCCTAGAGTCTTCAACTGCTCTATCTCTCTATGCCCTCATCTCTGCCTGTATCTTTGGTGTAGGGTCCCACATTCTGCTTATGCTCTTCTCCTTTAATGGTCCTAGGGCCCTTTCTTCCCAGATTGTAAGATTAGTTACTCCCCCCTTTTTGTTACAAAACTTCTACATTTACGGCTGTGACCATCGCCATTAGTCATGATAAAAATTATTCACTATTGAACCATAAGAATCTTAACCTCATCTCCTTGCACCATGTCTAGACAAGATGAAAACTATTCAGTGGGGATTCTACCTTCCCCCGCACACTCTGAAACTAAATTCCCTCTTGAAAACTTGTAAGCCAATCACTTTG
Source organism: Chrysochloris asiatica (assembly GCF_000296735.1). Classification (NCBI taxonomy): domain Eukaryota; kingdom Metazoa; phylum Chordata; class Mammalia; order Afrosoricida; family Chrysochloridae; genus Chrysochloris; species Chrysochloris asiatica. The sequence continues at coordinate 27,671,839 of NW_006408531.1, forward strand.
TACCTTTATAGCCTTCCCCCGCCCATTTTAGGTGGCCAATGCAAAGATCATGCTTTCATCATCAGAGACATACTGTTTTTAATGCCACATTGACCACAGTCATGTTCCTTCTTTAAAGATATATTAAACAATTAATAGTATTTATTAAACATTATGATATACAAAGCAATGTAATCGAGAATGATTTAGATAAAAATATAGGATAGATTTTGTTCAGTAATCTTACAAAATAAAGTGAAATAAGCCATAAAATAAACAAATAAAAAAAAATCAAGTCTTCCTTTCACGTCTTCTTGTTGTTGTTTTGTCAGTTCCTACTCATTGTGATCTTATGCACAATGAAACAAAACACTGAGCTATCCTGCACCATCCTCACAATTGTTATCTTTGAGCCATAGTTGCTGCCACTGTGTCAATCTATCATGTTAGGACCTTCCTCTTTTTTGTTGACTCTCCATTTTTCAAGCATGATGTCCTTCTCCAGGGACTAATCCCACCTGATAAGATGATTAAAGTACAGGAGACTAAGTCTCCCATTTGGGTTTCTAAGGATCAATCTGGCTGTACTTCCAAGACAGATGTGTTTGTTCTTCTGGCAGTCCATAGTAGTCAATATTCTTCACCAATACCATAATTCAAATGCTTCAATTCTTCTATGGTCTTCCTTATTAATTGTCCAACATTCACATGCATATAAGACATTGTAAGTACCTTGTCTTGAGTAAGGCACACTTAGTTATCAAACTGAAATTTTTGCTCTTTAATACTTTAAAGAGATCATTTGTAGTAGATTTGCATAATGAATACTTTAATTTCTTGATTGCTGCTTCCATGAGCATTGCTTGTGGACCCACATAAATTGACAACTTCAATCTTTTCTCCATTTATCATGATGTTATTTATAGGTCCAGTTGTGAGGATTTTTATTTTCTTTATATTAAGGTGCAGTCTGAAAGCTGTAGTCTTTTATATTCCTCGGTCTTTGCTTTCAGCAAACAAGGTTGTGTCATCTGTGCATCACAGATTGTTAAAAGTCTTCCTCCAATCCTGATGCTACATTCTTCTTCATATACTCCAGCCTCTCAGATTGTTTACACAATTAAGTGTTATGGAATACCCATTCTTCATGTTTTTCATTTCATTTTTTACAACTTCCAATGTTTCTAGATCCATTCTTCATTCATTCTATGTTCTGATTCTTAATTGATGTCTGCAACTATTTCTCCTCATTTTGAGCTGTGCCCCACCAGCAAAAACATAGCCCAAATGGCTTACTCCATTCATGTCATCATATTCAACTCTACTTTGAGCTCTTCTTCAGTCGTATTTTGAGTGCCTTCCAACCTGAATGGCTAATGTTCTGGCACTATATCTGACAATGTTTCACTGCTGTTCATAAGGTTTTCAGTGACTAAACATTCAGAAGTAGTCTATCTCTCCTTACTAGTCTGTCTTTGTCAGGAAGCTTAGCTGAAACTCATCCAGCATGTGTAAACCTACTGGTACTTATGAACCGGTGGTATAATTTCAAACATCATAACACACAAACTGCCACCAAATGAAATTCTGAGAGATGAATGGTAGAGTTGCCATTTATGTTGCTGAAAAGGGCATTTGCAATTACTAAGTCATTGGTTTTATAAAAATCTATCATGCAATAATATCTAGCATCCTTTCAATCACCAAGGCTATGTTTTCCAATTACTGATCTTTCCTCTTTGTTTCCAACTTTCACGTTCCAATCACCAGTGATTATCAATGTATTTTGATTGCATGTTTGATCCATTTTAGACTGAAGAAGTTAATAGAATTCTTCACTTTCTTCATCATTAGCTTTAGTGGGTAGTGTGAAAATTTGAATAACAGTGGAATTACTGGTTTTTCTTGTAGACCTCTGGATATGTAATGATCCTTTATTTTGTGATTAAATATAATTATCCTCCATTTTTGCAGAATGCCAAATTTCAAATAATAGGCTTGTCTTTGGAATCTAGCCATGTCAATAAATAAGGATAGGTACAAATATTATAAAAAGTAAAAATCAGACACTCTGTCATTAATTCAATTCTGACTCATAACAACCCCGATAGAATTGCTCAGAGGGTTTCATAGGTTGTAAGGAGATCTGGTAGCGTAGTGGTTACGAATCGGGCTGCGAACCTTAGGGTCAGCAGTTCGAAACTACCAGCTGTTCCGAGAGAAAGATGAGGCGTTCTACTCCTGAAAAGATTTACAGCCTCAGAAACCCTATACAGACTCGCTATGAGTCGGAAACGACTCCATGGCACATAACAACAACAAAAAAGATTTACAGCCTTGGAAACGCTGTACAGGGTCGCTGTGAATCGGAACCGACACCACGGCATATCATGAAGACGATGAATCTTTACGGACACAGATAGTCTGGCCTCACTATCGCTGAATAGGTTTGAACCATCAACCTTTATATTAGCAGTCAAGCACAAGCTGTTTGTGCCAATCAGGAATCTCAATTGTTGTTGTTAAGTGCTGTCTAGTTGGTTCCGACTCAGAGCAACCCTGAATAGGTATTCTGAGGAGCAACTCGTGGGTTTGAATTGCTGACCTAGTGGTTTGTAGTTCAGTGCTGATCCTACAGTGATCTCAATGTTGTTAAGTACCATCGAATTGATTCCCACCCATAGCTACCCTGTATAGGGCTTCTGTGGAACAGCTGGTGAGCTTGAGTAGCCAACCTTGCAGTGCAAAAGGCTTTGTAGTCTGGCGCATTAACCCACAGCGCCACACCAGTACTATATTAATGCCAATATCCAGGTTTCCATTGATTTACTACAGTTGTGAAAGATGTTATCATTGGGAAACCAGATGAGTTATCATTACTAGTTTTTCCTAACTTCTAAAAGAGCTCAACAAAGGAGCTCAGGTAGCGTAGTGGTTACGAATCGGGCTGCAAAGCGCAAGGTCAGCAGTTCGAAACTACCAGCTGTTCCACAGGAGAAAGATGAGGTTTTCTGCTCCCATAAAGATTTACAGCCTCGGAAACCCTGTACAGGGTCGCTATGAGTCGGAACCGACTCCATGGCACACAGCCAAAAGAACCTTCAATTATTTTAAAATAAAAAAGGGTTTTGTTGTTGTCGTTGTTGTTTTAAAGTAGAAACTGACAGTAGTACTAGAATTAAAACTCAAGTCCCCTGTTTCCATATGATTTTTCCACTACAATCAATTGTTGTTACTCCTGCCCACAGAATATATATTTATTTTACATAAGAAGGAGATAGAAAAATAAAATATAATTCATATATCTCTTCCCATTTCATGTACTCCCAAATCTAGATTTAATAAATCCTAACAACCCACATCTTTCCATATGCTCACACAAACCCACTATTTGGGAATTTATTGTTGTTGCATTGTTCTATTCACATTTCTTCACCATTTGATTTGGTTTTCCCCACCTCATTGTTTGTAAACAATTCCTTTCCCATTTTGGCAATATAAACAAACAAACAAACCCTACACTAAAGTGCAAAGAAATTCATGTGAAATCTCTTCTTCAATGAGAGCTAAATTGAAAATGTTCAATTGCTCACGTGGAGGTGTTTAGGAATTGTTCTTCTCTTTTGTAATCCTTATAGAAAATCACTGTACATGGACAATAACGTTTCTTCTGCTCCCAAAGAGAAAAGACACCTTCTCCAAGTCATGCCACAGGTTTCAATGGGTCAAAATATTTCTGAGGACTTGATGGGATCATGCCAAGCTATGGACAATACTGCCAAGTATGAGTATTCTGGGACACTCAGTAATCTCTCCATTTCCCTATTGATGTAAAGTACCACATTTACGTAAAAACCGTTGTCATAAAAATTGCTACTTTTGGGGATGCTTACTATGTGCTGGTAAAAGTGCTCATCACCATACTTATAATTTCATTTACTCCTTAAAATAATCCTGTAAAATAGATTCTAAAATCCTCATTTTAACAAAAGTAAAATGGAAGACTAGAAAAATTGCCTAAATTCACTCAGTTGGAAGATAATCAATCTAAGGCTTGAACTATATTATTTCTGAATTAAATGCACATGCTATTTAAGCCAATTCATCTAATTAATTTTCCAACAGTTAGTGAGTAGTCTTAATCTATGATGAGGCCCTAGGAACATCTCCATTTAAGAGCATCATTTCAACTCTGTAAATCCCTAATTCCTAGTCAATGCTTGTTCTGTTTTTATAGGGAAAATCTGACAAAATTAACCTATAAACATTGAGCATCAAGAGTGAATGAAAGGAGGGGAAATTTATAATTTTAGACTTATTTGTAAATATATTATAAATTTATGAAAACACACAAAGGAAAAGGAAAAATCAGTTAAGGTCTTCTACTTCTAGTTCAATTTTATGACCTTTAAACATTTAAATTTATTGTCAGTATTCTATTTTTCCATATTCTAGATTTTTCATTATGAATCATCATATATTCCTCTAAGTTTCATGAAATTAGGTTATATAAAATTAAAGACAAAGTGTTATGTAAGTTTAATGTCTGTTTATTAATCTGTCAGTCATTAAGAATTAAGAATTATTAATTAAGCAAAATAATCAAAACATTAATTTAAATTTAAAATCAGGAATGCACTGATAAAATGCTTGTCAACATACATAAATCAAAATCACCACACACATGAAAATTACATAATTATAATTATATTAATTTGAAATTGCTATCTCCAAACAATTTAGAATTATTAATTTTAAGTTGATCATTTCATAAGAGACTAAGTAAAAACTTTATTAATTATTTCTAAGAATTCTAAAACTACATTCCTTGCAAATTCTGTCTTCATTAAATTTTTCCATAAGATCAAAGAGAGTCCACCTAGAAAAGATAGGAAAATATTATATACAAATTCAAATTTTTGTCCAATTATTGAAATGTTTATTATAAACAAAATTCTATGCATTTCACATTAAAATATTTTGTATTCAGTACATGGTAATTACATACTTAAGGTTTCTAAAATTTTAAATGATAATAATAATTTTTTTTACTACCAGATCATGTCAAATCAATAGGAAATATTAATAACTAATCAAAAAATGGGAATAATTCACAAGCACCCTTAACAGACTACAAATTTATACACACTATGGCAGTACTTTCTACTTAACAAGCTGGAACAAATTACATAAATTTGAGAGTGAGCTGAGGCAAACAAGAAGTTTAATGAAGAATTTTCTGATAGCAATATAAATAACAAAACTTTTTGAAAGACATGTGCCAATATCTGGCCCATTTATATCATATAGTTTATTGAATTTATTGGCAAAATACAATATGCCAAAGAAAGTATACATGGAATACCATTGTATTATTGGCAGTAGCTTATCACAGTAAATAATGCTGATGATTATGGTAAATACATTTAGTGAAACAAAATTTGTGGCACTGTACAGTTAGCACTAGACTGCTAAACACATGGTCAGTGGCTCAGAGCTATCAGCTACTCCTCAGAAACCCTAGACAAGGTCACTATGAGTCAGAACAGGCTGTATGGCACTTAACAAAAACAACAAACAAAATAAGCCAGGTCAACATGTCCTACAAGATATAAAAAAATTCCAACAGAAGTTTCTAGTTTATACATATAAAATATTATAGCTAGAACATTAAATGGAATTTCATTTGTACACCACCATAGGTATAATGTATTTGTTTCATTTCTTTATGTATAAAAATTATCTAAAAATTTGTAACACAAATTTGCAAACAAGAGTTGTTGTTATTTTTTAATTACGTGAAGTCCTGGGATGACATTAAAAAAAAAAATCATATAGAAATAAAGCAATGGGTCACTAAAAAGACAGGAAAGAAAGAAAATACCTAACATAGATGTCAGAAAAGACTAAAGTAGAGATGATAAAGCAAATAGAAGAAATGAGGAAGTAAAAGAGCTGAACAGAAAATTTACTAGGAAGGTAAAGTCAAGTACTATAATAAAATATGCAAAAACCTGGAGTTAAAAAACCAGAAGGAAAGAACATAGTCAGCAGTTCTCAAGATTAGATGGAAGATATACAAAGAGTCACTGTACCAAAAAGAAATGGTCAATGTTTAACCATTTCAGGAGGAAACATATGATAAAGAACCAATGGTACTGAGGAAGAAGTTCAAGCTGCACTTGAAAAACAAGTCTCCAGCAAAAGATGAAGTACAAATTGAAATCTTTCAACAAATTAATGTCGCACTGAAGGTTGTCACTCATTTATGCTAAGAAATTTAGAAAACAGATACCTGGTCAACTGATTTAAGTTGTGCCAATTCCAAAGAGAAGTGGCCCAATAGAATACAGAAATAATCAAGCAACATCATTAATATCACATGAAAGTAAAATTCTACTGAAGATAGTTAAAGAATGGTCACAACAATATATCCACAGGGAATTGCTAGCAATTCAAACTGAATTCAGAAGTGGACAGGGACATACTGCTGACATCAGATAGATCTTGGCTGGAAATAGAGAATACCAGAAAAATGTTTACTTGTGCTTTATTGGCTATGGAAAGGCTGTGTGGATCATGACAAGCTATGGATAACATTGTGAAGAATGGTATTGAAGAACACTTCATGTATTCATGAGGAACCTGTACATAGATCAAGAGGCAATGTTTTGAAAGGAACAAGAAGATACTGAATGGTTTCAACCAGACTTGTATTCTTTCCTCATACTTATTCAATTTCTATTCTGAAATGGTTAATGTTCAACCATTTCAAGATATACCATATGAACAAGAGCCAATGATACTCAGGGAGGAAGTCCAAAGTGCATTGAAAGAAGTGGCAAAGAACAAGGCACCA
>NW_006408531.1:27679871-27708582 GCF_000296735.1 Chrysochloris asiatica
TGTCCAGAGGAAACAGTCTCTGGAGAAGGATGTCATGCTGGGTAGGGTGGAGGGTCAGAGAAAAAGAGGAAGACCCCTAACGAGATGGATCGGCCAGGTGGCATCATTGATGGTGTCAAGTGTGGCAGCGGTAGTGAGGTTGGTCCAGGATTGGACATTGTTTCGTTCTGCTGTGCATAAGGTCTCTGTGAGTCGGTTCCGACTCGATGGCACCTGACAACAACAACAATTCTGAGCAAATAATACTAGAAGCTGAACTATATGAAGAATATGGCATCAGGATTGGAGGATTACCCATTAATAACCTTCAATATGTAGATGGTAAAACCTTGCTTGCTAGAAGTAAAGATGATTTAAAATAATTACTCTTAAAGATCAGTATAGATTGCACCTCAATGTAAAAAAAAAAAAAAAATTCATCACACCTGGATATATAAATAACATTATGATATGTGGAGAAAAGACTGAGATTAGAAGACCATTTTTCTTGTATCCCCAATCAATACTCATGGAAACTGAAATAAAGAAATCAAACAATGTGTTGCATTAGGCAAATCTGTTGAACAAGAGCTCTTAAAGTGTTCAAGAGCAAAGATAGAGGTCTAAAGTGTGTCTGACTCAAGTCATGATATTTTCAATTGCCTCAGATATATGAATGCAAAAGTTGGACATTGAATAAGGAAGACGATAGAAGAATTTATGCATATGAATTATGGTGTTGGAGAATATTGAAAGTACCATGGATTGCCACAAAAACAAACAAATCTGTCTTGAAAGAAATAGACCCTGAATGCTCCTTAGGAGCACTTAGGACATGTTATTAGATGGGACCAGTTCCTGGAGAATGACATCATACTTGGTAAAGTGGAAGGTAAGTGAAATAGAGGAAGACCCCCACAATGAGATGGATTGGCACAGTGGCAGCTGCAATGGGCTCAGGCAAAACAATAATATGTGAGGATGGCACAGGACCAGACAGTGTTTTGTTTTGTTGTACATAGGGTTGCCAACTCGAGGACACCTAACAACAACAACCCTTAATTTCTCAGTCTAGAGAATCAGACATTGATCTTGACACCTTAATCTCCATCACTTTGCATAAATCAATGGTCACCAAATCTTGTTTCTCAAATACCTCACAAATAATCTACTTCTTTCCATCTCTTTGCATCTTCTGGTTATACTCTTTATTTTTAGTAACTTTTATATTCCACCCTTAGAATATTCACTGAATAATATTTACCCTTTTAGTAAAATTTCCAGAAATTCACTCCTCCCTGGAATCAATCCTGAGTTTTAGACATATGCTAGCAGCACATTTAATACAAGTATGTATTACTGCATTTATTTCCCAGTATTTTAAACTGTATACTACATAATTTTACACCCTTAGTCTCTTGTGTTCAAATAGATTTTGTTAGTCATTTTTGCATTTACAGTAACCAGTAATCAGGAGCAACCAGTCATCTGTCAGTTTGGTGTACTGTGATGGTTTGTGTGTTGCTGTGGTTCTGGAAGCGATGCTAACTATGCCAGAAGCTATTTTAAATACCAGCTGGGTCACCCATGGTTGAGAGGTTTCAGCTGAATTCCCACACTAAGACAGACTAGAAAGAAAGAGAGACAGACAATTCCAAATATTTGGTCACTGAAAACCTTATGAAAAACAATGGAACACTGTCAGGTACCATTAGAATATTGAATATTGAAACATGATGAAGAGCACCAGAATATTGCCAGATATGGTGCCAGATGATAAGCACCTCAGGATGGAAGGCACTTAAAATATGACTGGGGAAGAGCTGCCTCCTGTAGAGTGGACTATGATGATGGGAATACAGTAAAGCTTTCAGAATCTTCATTTGCTCATACAGTACAACTCAAAATGAGAAGAAGAAGAAGACGAAGAAGAAGAAGAAGAAGAAGAAGAAGAAGAAGAAGAAGAAGAAGAAGAAGAAGAAGAAGAAGAAGAAGAAGAAGAAGACGAAGAAGAAGAAGAAACAGTTGTAAACATCCATTAATAATCAGAATGTGTAATGTCTAAAGTATGGCACTAGGAAGATAGGAAGTTGCCAAAAATGAAATGGAATGCATAATCATAGCTATTCTAGGCATTAGTAAGCTGAAATGGACTGGTATCAGCCATTTTTAATCTGACAATCACATGGTTTACTATACCAGGAATAACAATGTGAAGAGGAATGGTGTCACATTCATTGTAAAAAAAAGAATGTTTTAAGATCTATCCTGAAGTACAATGCTGTCTGTGATAGGATAATATCCATATACCTACAAAGAAGACCAGTTAACACCACAATTATTAAAATTTACACACCAACTGGTCTGGAAGAGACCCATATTTGTGCCCATTCCAAAGAGAGGTGACCCAGCAGAATGCAGAAATCATTAGACAATATAATGTGGCAGGCAAGTAACATTTTGCCAAAGATAATTTTTAAATGGCTGCAATAGTCCATTGACAGGGAACTGTCAGAGGCTCATGTTGGATTCAGACAAGTGTGTGTAACAAGGGATATCATTGCTGATGTCAGAGGGATCTTTGCTGAAAGCAGAGAATACCAGTGAGATATTTACCTGTGTTTTATTGACTATACAAAGGTTTCTAATTATGTGGATCATGATAAGCTATGGACAACAGTATGGAGAATGAGTATTCTGGAATGCCTAATTGTAATCATGAGGAACCTATACATAGACCAAGAGACAGTTGTTCCTTTCCTTTTTGATTTTTCATTGCTACTCTTTTTCTGTCCCATTTCGTTTTCCCTCTCCCTGGTTTTTCTAAGTATTTTTAAAAATTTATTCTTTTAGTTTCAGTTCTTATTTTTCTCTTCTATAGCTCCATTTTCCTGTTCCTTTCCTCTTTTTAGCTATTCATAAGTGTTTTCCTACTTCTTCCTTCTGTTTTCTCTTCTTTTTCTCTTATATAACTCATTTCCCTGTCTTTATTTTGTTGTTATACTTCTTATACTTTTTTTTTTTTTTTGGTTGATATCTATTTTTGTTTCTTTTTCTCTTTATTACTTTCTCTTTTCATTACTGTTTCTTTGTTTGTTTTGTTTTATTGTCTTTGGGGTGGGCAGTGGAGAGGGGTTTTCTGTTTCCCACCCAACAGGAGACAACAACCTTCCCTATATAGCTTAGTAACAACCATTGTGTTTGTAGCCCCACCCACTGGGCAAGAACCAATGCCAACTCCTATACCACCTGATCAACCACACCAGCAACCAACATTAGCCAAACCCATCCTAAACTGAGATGCATGAATGGTGAACTGAGAAGGGTATAAACATTTTCATTCTATAACTACACCCACAGTAGACAGTTGATGACAGCCTAAGAACACATCAACATACAATCTTCAGTTAAATACAAATAAGACAATCCCACAATGCCCTGAAAACAGCAGACAATTTTAGCTCACATAAGAAACAAAAAAGAATGGTTCAAACAAATGGCAAGTTAGCAACAAAAACAAAGATGAAAGAGTAGTGAAATGATACTTTGTTTAGTCTTTGTATTTGTTGTTAGTATTTGTTGTTATTAAGTGCCGCTGAGTTGGTTCTGACTCATAGAGACCCTGTATAAGATTTCTGAGGAAAATAGACACTAAAAGATAGTATCTAATTTTTATTGACATGCAAATTTGTGAAGCATTCCATATGTTTTCAGTGCTGGTGTGACAATCACAAGGTCAATTGTTGTAGTCCATTAGCCACTCCTTGGAAGAAAGATTAGGCTTTCTGGTCTTGCAAAGATTTAAAGCCCCTAAAACCCTGTACAGACAGAGCCTCTATGAATGGAAAGCAATTATATGGCACTTAGCAACAAGTTGGTTCCGACTCATAGCGACCCTGTATAGGGTTTCCTAGGAGTAGCTGGTGAGCTTGAACTTCCAGCCTTGTGGTTCAAACTGACTTTGCAGTCCAGCACATTAACCCACAGCAGCACACCAGGACAACAACAACAACAATAAGGACACCCAAATCAATGAACATGCCATGAGTGGAAAAAGTGTGGAATAGATAAATACTCACAGGAAATCATGACTTTCTCTTAATAGTATATGTTGTAACAATATATAGCTCTAATTTAATGAATATTTCTTCATTTTTCTATTTAGTACAATACAGTTATTCTGATTTATGGTGTCTTGGAGTTACAATCAACCACATTTAAGACCAGTTTTCTGTTTTATTTTGTTTTCCATTTTATTGTTAGTAATTTGTAGCATGTACTTGTAGCATGTAATTAGTTGATGTTATCATTCTCATGGAGTCCTGGTATGGCACTGTAGGATAATACACTGGACCATGAGATTGGTTTGAACCACATGGTTGTCAGTTCAAACTCACCAGCCACTCCTCGGAAACTCTATACAGGGTCACTATGAGTTAGAACTGACTTGATGGCTCTTAAAAACAACAACAATCATTCCCTTGCCAACCCTCCAAGGAGAAATAAAGATCGTATTTATTAATATAATAAGAAAATGCAGTAATAATGAAAACTAAAAAATAATAGTAATAAGGTACTCAATTTTCATCAAAACCTACTTGCACTGGAGTTGTCAGAAGGTAACTCCGTCATAAGTAGAGTACACCTGTTATAATTTTATTTAAAGTAATGTTTACAAGGCACTTACCTGTAGATTCATGCAGTTCCCTAAGACTATTTAGACTAAAGAGTACTGTATTCTGAAATTTAGTAAAGTCGCTGATGAATGGGGCTACATCCCCTGTAACAAGCATTCGTGGAGGCAGGCCTTTCTGGAAGTCATGTGTTTTGATCAGAGTCGTAGGAAACCTCAAGGCAGCAATGTAGTCCACAGCCACAGCCCAACTTCTTTCAAAATCTTCTTCTGGCTTAAGATAATAATTAAGTCTAAAAGACAAGTGGAAAAGTATGAAATTATCATTAGTTGACTCAGAATTTCAACCTGCTCTTCTCAAAAGACTATATTCTGCCAACAAATTAAACTCATAATTTTACCAATTAGAATATAGATTTTTAGAATGTGAAAACTTTAGCCTAAACCTTTGGAGATATGGAGAATGGCAATTAAAATGCTATGCTGGAAATGATCATCCTATAATTTGTTTATATTTTCCTTTAAGGTGTTTTCTCTCTTTTAACTGAGTACATTATACTTGAATAGCATATGATGCCCAGAGGTAAAACCATAAATAACTAAGTCATATTATTTGGGAATGTAGAGATAAAAATAAAAAATTCTAAGCTAAAATTTTGAAGGACTTTCACAATCTTTGTAAAGCTGATTTTCTTAAGTCAGGGATCCTCAAAACTTGAACATGCTAGAGAAATAGATACTTGCTTTTATTGTCTGATTTTCTAAATATTTGTGTGGTTTTTGTGTTTTGTTTCTTTTCTTTCTTCTAGAGGAAGTCTGTCAGTACTTTAAGAAAGTCTTCTAAACTCTTTCACATATTTGGGGAAAATCCTTAAAGCTTAAAATTTAGAGTATACAAACCTCTTTATAACTGCAGTATATCACTGATGATGTCACCATCATGTAAGCATACTGAACAAATGGAAATTTCACAAATATACTTGATCCCCTGGGAACACGGTTTACATCCCTCTTTGCTCACCTGTGTACATCCTTAGATTGTTTTGAAGACATATATGTTATGGCCTCCATGAGACTTTCCAGTCCCCCTAGGTGGAATGGGTCAATTCTTCCTCTATATTCAAATAGCATCATAGCACTCACAAAGTTACTATGGTTTCTAGACATTAGATTACATTCTCCTTTGTTTCCACACTACTTATCTGAGGTGATGAAACAGAAGATGCTTTCTAATGATAAGCAAAACATAACATAATCTAGAGGAAACACTTGCTGTTTGACTCCATGGCGCTGCACCCAGAAGTGATATAGTGGGTCAAATCAATATGTGATTACAGAAGAGTTTCTTTTGGAATCAACGCTCTGTAATACATCACAGGTGACTATCACAAAATGATAAAAAGTAAAGTGAATCCTTAAGGATTTTGCACAAGTCACTATATTCAACAAACTTTACTGCTAACATGGTGTTAACACAAATTTCAAAGGGATCAGCAACAGTGAAAGAGGAGGGAAGCAATGTGGTACCATATTAAGACAAATGGGCATATAAGCAGACTTGACATCCAGTTAATGTCAACTGCTTTAATTGGCAGCCTTTATTTGACATACTTCAATTGAACTGTCTGCTTCATGTTAGTTCATCTAGTAAGCCAGATTTAATATGTTGTTGTCAGGTGCCATCAAGTTGGTGCCAAGTCATAGAAATCCTATGCACGACAGAACAAAACATTGTCCAGTCCTGTACCAACCTCACTATTGTTATTAAAATTGAACCTTTGCTCCTGCAACTGTGCCAATCCATCTACTTGGAGGTCTTCTTTCCTTTTGCAACCCTCCACTTTACCAAGCATGATGTCCTTCTCTAGGGACTGATCCCTTCTGATAAGATCTCCAAAATATTAGAGTCCCTATAAAGGGTCGCTATGAGCAGAACCAACTAGACAGCACTTAACAACAAGAATAACAATCTGGATTTAAAGCCCATATTTTTAATTAATATCCTCTCCTGACTTCTCTCTTGATTAAAAGAATTATTTTATACTAAATGTTTCTTGTATGTGTTTGGCTACCCAGATCAAATTGAGTCCATATTAGAACTTCATATGTTCATATGTGTTGAACTCCAAAGTTCAAGATCTTAATCTAGCATAAACAACTTTATCTCAAGGAACAATCAATGGCCTTTGAAAACAAATTTGTTTAACTGGACAAATGAGAGACCTCACAAAGAGCTGTTTGAAATACTCCAGAACAATCATCATCAAAATACCTACCTCCCATCAATAGAGGGTTTCAAAGGATTCTTTAAAAAAAACTTTAACTTTATTAGATATCCTGGGAAATCCTATACTGGGCCTTTACGAGTTGGAAATAAGTGGATGGAACTTAACAACAACAACATAGAATTATTTTCCAGAGTAACTTTAATAGTTTACACTTCCATCATCCTTGCTCCACATTCTTTTTTTTTTAAAAAAGCTTAACAATGTGAATAAATGAATGTTTACAGAGAATATCACCAGTTTTACAAACAATGGATCATGCACATTGTTTCATTTCAATTACTGAAATCCACTCCCTGGCTCCATGCAACAACAGTTACCCCATTTCCTCCCTGTGAATCTATTTTCATTCCACCTTCCTTTCCATCCTTCTCAACTTTGTCTGCTAGGTAAATGTTGCCCTTTTAATCTTGAATCATTGGCTATATTCCATGATGAGCATACCATACCAGTGTTACTTTATTGTCTCCTTATCTACCTGCTTTCTTCTTGACTGAAAATTGGTCCACTAAGGTGAGTTTCACAGGGATTTTAATAGTCAGAGCAAATATATTTTAAATGTCTAGTGTTAGATTGGCAAAAAACTTGTATTCTTGGCCTTACTTAATAGTAAATTATCCTGACTGTTGACAACGTTGGTCACCAATAAGGGGAAGTGAGGGAAAAACAACAATGAAGCTGTGAGCTAACTTCTACCATGTTCAATAGACTCCAGTGAACCCAAGTGGAGACCTGGTTGTCCAGCAGTGTGGCAAGACCTGGGGACTCTTGGACCCAGAGTCAATGACATAGCCAGAGGACTAGAGTGGAGAATGAAGCGTCCAGCTGATAAAATGAGAGGGCATATGCACAAGAACACCCACACTTGCAGATAATACCTACTTGACCAGGCTTCAATGGCTGGATGATCAGAACTCAACTTGAAGAAGAAAGAAGAAGAAGAAAAAAGAATCATCTGATACAATTTGATGATCTTGACCTACACTTTCGGATGCAGTAGCTCAAAAGAGGGAATAAATCTTTACAGCAAGGATCATTCCCACTCCCATGATACACAGGGTAGACATGGATGGGCAACTGAGAGAGACACTGGCTACCCTAAATGGGGGAGGGGGATACAAAGGCAAGAAGTGACTGGCTTACCAGCTTTCAAGAGGGAGTCTAGATCCAGAGGGTGCGAAGGAAGGTAGAAACTCCACTGAATAGTATGCAATCTGTCAGGATAGGGCTGATGAAAGAAGATGGGAATAGGACTCTTGTGGTACCATAGTGAATAATTGCTATCAGGACTGACTGTGAGGGTTGGAAATGTAAAGGTCGATGTTTCGTAACAAAAGGAGGGGAGTGGTTAACTTTGCAGTCCAGGAGTGGTGGTGTCCAGGACCATCAAGGGAGAAGAGCAGGGTGCAGTACCCTACCTAGGGAACCAGTGAAGCCGGAGATGGAGGCAGATATGATGACATAGCGAGATGGAGTGGCTGGGGACTCTAGACCCAGAGAGGGAGAAGGGCTGTGTGCTGAGGACAGAGGGGCAGGCTTGCAGGGTATACCCTTTGGTTGTTTGATGGTGCATGGAGGGGATTGTAACCATGGCAATGAAATGATATATAATAGGATGAATGTAAAGCTAATGTACTCCCATGTGAACTGTCTCATAATTCACAATAAAATATTTTTTAAAAGAATAGTAAATTATCCAAAATATAAGTTAAGTTACCTGAAATGGTCTCAATTTAATAAACTACAAAAGGAAATGATCAGAATAAAAGAAACCACAAAGCAATTTTTAAGTTACATTGCTGATTTTAACAAATGCATCAATTTTTACCACCTATCAAAGACAAGTTTCAGATGAGCTTCCAGATGAAGACAGACTAGGAAGAAGTAGAGACAAACTTCAGAATATTTAGTCATTAAAAACCTTATGAATAACAGAGAAACACTGTCAGATATAATGCCAGAAAAGAGTCCCTCAGGTTGGAACGTAGTCAAAATGAGACTGGGGAATAGCTGCCTCCTCAAATTAGAGTTGACCATGATGATGTGAATGGAGTAAAGCCCTCAAGAATAAAGCCCTTGGGACTTTCATTTGCTAATGGGGCACAACTCAAAATGAAGAGAAACAGCTGTAAACATTCATTAATAATCGGAACATGGAATATAAGAAGTATGAATATAGGAAAATTGGAACTTGTCAAAAATGAAATGGAATGCATAAACATTGACATCTTAGGCATTAGTGAGCTGAAATGGACTAGTATTGGCCATTCTTAATCTGACAACTTCATGGTTTACTATGCCAGAAATGACAAATTGAAGAAGCATAGTGTTGCATTCATCGTCAAAAAGAACATATCAAGATCTGTCATTAGGTACAACACTGTCTGTGAAAGAATAACATGCATGTGTCTACAGGGAACACTAGTTAATACCATTATTATTCAATTATACGTATCAACCACTAAAGCTAGTAAGTATAAAATAGAAGAATTCTACCTACTTCTTCAATATGAAATTAATCAAATATGCAAACAAGATATACTGATAATCAATGTCGAAGGGAATACAAAAGTTGGAAATAAAGATGAAGGATTAGTAGTTGGAAAATATGGCCTTGGTGATAGAAATGATGCTGGAGATCACATTTTAGGATCTGCAAAACCAATAATTTGTTCATTTCAAATATTCTGTGTATCATGGGAGTGGGGATGATCCTTGCTATAAAGATTTATTCCCTCTTTTGAGCTACTGCATCCATAGGTGTAGGTCAAGGTCATCAAATTGTATCAGATGATTCTTTTTTCTTCTTCTTCTTTCTTCTTCAAGTTGAGTTCTGATCATCCAGCCATTGAAGCCTGGTCAAGTAGGTATTATCTGCAAGTGTGGGTGTTCTTGTGCATATGCCCTCTCAACTTATCAGCTGGACGCTTCATTCTCCACTCTAGTCTTCTGTGGCTATGTCCCCAGGTCTTGCCACACTGCTGACCAACTATGTGCATGTACCTCACCAGATGGAATACATAGAAATCAGATTGACTACATCTGTGGAAAGATAAGGTGGAAAAGCTCCATATCATCAGCTAGCACAAGGCCAGGAGCAGATTGTGGAAAAGACAATCCATTGCTCATATGCAAATTTAAACTGAAACTTAAGAAAATGAAAACAAGTCCACAAGAGCCAAAATATGACCCTGAATATATCCCACATAAATTTAGAGCTCATTTGAAGAACAGATTTGGTACATTAGACTCTAAAGACTGAAGATAATAAGAGTTGTGGGATGACATCAAGAAGAAAGACATACAGGAAGAAGACATACAGGAAGAAAGCAAAAAGTCATTAAGAAGATAAGAAAGAAGGAAAAGATCAAAATGGATGACAGAAGAGACACTGAAACTTGCTCTCCAGCATAAAGATGCTAAAGCAAATGGAAGAAATGAGGACCTCCCATTTCTGTTCAAGAGTTGAACAGAAAATTTCAAAGG
Source organism: Chrysochloris asiatica (assembly GCF_000296735.1). Lineage (NCBI taxonomy): Eukaryota > Metazoa > Chordata > Mammalia > Afrosoricida > Chrysochloridae > Chrysochloris > Chrysochloris asiatica. The sequence goes on from NW_006408531.1 coordinate 27,690,255, forward strand.
TCATCTTAAGAAGAGAAAGTCAAATGTTAAAACAAAATGTGCAAAGATCTGGAGTTAGAAGACCAAAAGAGAAGAACACACTCAGCATTTCTCAAGCTGAGGGAACTGAAGAAAAAAAATCAAGCTTTGACTTTCATTACTGAAGGATTCTTTGGGGAAATTGTTGAATGATGCAGAAAGTATCAAAGGAAGATGGAAGGAATACACAGAGTCAATGTATCCAAAGGAAATGGTGGACATTTAACCATTTCAAGAGGTAGTATCTGATCAAGAGCCAATGATACTGAAAGAAGAAGTCCAAGGTGCATCGAAGGAATTGGCAAAGAACAAGGCCTAGGGAATTAATGGAAGAAAAACTGAAATCTTTCAAGAAAACGAGGTGGCACAGGAAGCATTCACTCATCTATGCCAAGAAATTTAGAAAACAACTATCTGACCAACTGATTAGAAGAGATCATATTTGTGCCCTTTCCAAAGAGAGGTGACCCAACAAAATGCGGAATTCATCAGGCAATATCTTTGATATGCATGAAAGTAAAGTTTTACTAAAGGTAAAACAGAAATATCTGTAACCATACATTGACAGAGAACTTCCAGAGGTTCAAGCCAGATTCAGCAGAGGACATATTGTCAGGAGTGACTAGTCACTGGAGAAGGAAGGATCTCATGTTTGTTAAAAAGGAGGGTCGGAGTAAAAGAGGAAGATCTCCAACGAGAAGGATTGGCAAAGTGGCAGCATCAATGTACTCAGTGTGGCAGCAACTGTGAGGTTAGCTCAGGACCAGGCAATGTTTCATTCTGTTGTGCATAGGGTTTCATTCTGTTGTGCATAAGTAGGTACCGACTCGATGGCACCTAACAGCAACAACATGTTTCCTATGAAGAATCCTGGTAGCTCAATGGTTAAGTGCTTAGCTGCCAAAAGGTCAGTGGTTCAAAGTCACCGAACCATCCACGGGAGAAAGTTGTGGCAGTCTGCTTCTGCAAATATTACAGCCTCAGAAGACCTATGGAGCAACTCAGTCTTATGGAGTCATTATCAGGTCTAATTAACTCCATGGCAATGGCTTTGATACCTATGTGTAAAGTTGTGTTTACTAGTAGTTTATTTTTTTTAGTATGAACTTGAAAGGTCAGTAAATAAAAAAAGAATAATCTGTTATGATGACTTGCTATTGATCAAAAGATTAACAATTTGGACTAGAAAGCCATGTATGAAAATCTCATAATTTTTTCCTGTCATCAGAATAGATAGAGCAATTGAAATACTTGCATATTTATTGAGATGACTGTAAATACAAATGATCTCACAAACAATGTCAACATGTAAGCTCCTCCCTGGCACAAATTAATAACCAGCGGAGGCAGCCATTTAATTCATACAGCAGGAAATGTTTTAGATTTATTGAGTAAATTATCTTGCCAATTAAAGAATCAGTGGAACATTAAATACTCAAACTTTCCTATCAAAATTTACATATTTACTAATACATTAACAACAAAAGATGACTATGCACATGGGCCTCACCAGATGGAAAATACAAGAATAAAATTGACTATATTATGGAATGAGATGGTGGAAATGCTCAGTATCATTAACCAAAACAAGGCCAGGGTCCAACTGTGGAACAGACCACCAATTACTCATATGAAAGTTCAGACAGAAGTTGAAAAACATTTAAACAAGTCCACAAGAGTCCACAAGAGCCAAAGCATGACCTTAAATATATCCCATTTGAATTTAGAGACCACCTCAAGAATAGATTGGGTACTAATGATCAAAGACCAGAATAGTTGTTAGATGACATTAAGAATATCATCTATGTAGAAAGCAAAAGACCATTAAAAAAAACAAGAAACAAAGGAACAAAATGGATGTCAGAAGAGACTCATTTGCCCTTGAGCTTAGAGAAGCTAAAGCAGAGAATACCAGAAAGATGTTTATTTGTGTTTTATTGACTATGCAAAGGATTTTAACTGTGTGGCTCATGACAGACTATGGATAAAATAGTGAAAGATGAGTATTCCAGAACACCTAATTGTGCTCATGAGAAACCTGTATATAGTCCAAGAGACAGGCATTCGAAAAGAACAAGGGTATAATGAACGTTTTAAAATCAAGAAAGGACTGTATCCTTTCACCGTACTTTCTCAAGCTGTATGCTGAGCAAATAATCCAAGAAGCTGGATTCTATGAAGAAGAATGTGGCTTCAGGACTGGAGGAAGATTCATCAATAACCTACCTTATACAGATGGTAAAATCTTGTTTGCTGTAAGCAAAGAGTACTTAAAATACTGATAAAGATCAACGACTAGAACCTTCAGTATGGATTGCACCTCAATAAGGAAAATAAAAATCCTCACCACTGGGCCAATAAATAACATCATGATCAATGGAGAAAGATTGAAAATTTTTAAAGACTCTATTTTGTTTGAATCAGCAATCCACACTCCTGGAAGTAATAATCAAGAAATCAAATGATGTATTTCATTAAGCAAATTTACTGCAAAAGACCTCTTTTAAGTGTTAAAGAGCAAAGATATTAGTTTGAGGACGAAGGTATGCCTGAGCAAAGTCATGGTATTTTCGACTGAATGTGAAAGTTGGGCAATGCATAAGAAAGACCATGGAAGAATCAATGCATTTGAATTATGTTGGCAAAGAATAGTGAAAGTAACATGGACTGCCAGAAGAACAAACAAATTTGTGTTGAAAAAGTACAGCCCGATTGCTCCTTAGAAGCCAGAATGGTCAGACTTCATCTTGCATACTTCAGATTTGTTGTCAGGAGGGCCCAGTCACTGGAAAAGGATATCATTCCTGGTAATGTGAAGGATCAGTGAAAAAGAGAAAGACCCCTAACAAGATGGATTGATACAATGACAACAATAATGGTTAAAATGTAACAACAATTGTGAGGATCGTGTAGGATCAGGCAGTGTTTGGTTTTATTGTTCATAGGATCTCTATGAGTCAGAATCAATTCGACAGCACCTAATAACAACTCACACAATAACAATCATCTTTCCTTTCTTGGTCCCTGCTATTTGTCCTACCCATATTTCTACCCTCCACTTCACTTTAATTGGTTAACTTCACCCCTATATAGTTTTATTTGTATTAAAACTCAAATTATTTTTATACTTTTACCTCTGGGTGTTACAGTATATATAGAGGACTTGATGATCTAGGCTGCCATCTGTGCTAACACTGATATGACTTACTGCTTCCCCAATATTTACCAACATGTTACGTGTCTGTGAATAGAAGAATTAAGATAATCCAAATATTTATATTTTTATTTCATCTTCTACAGATACAAAATTTCATTTCAATTTTATTTGTTTATGTTTTGGTGAGACTTTTATCTTACCTCAAACTTTTGTCCCCTCTTCCAAAAGCACCTTTAAAGCTTGATCATACTAAAATGTTTACACCTCGTCATATAATCCTAAATGGTTAGATTTATTGTTTATTGGGAAGATCCAGGCAAAAGAAGAAAAAATCACAACACAGCCCAAAATCATTTGTCATTAGATAGAAATGACTTTGGGTTCATTCTTACCTAGGTTCAAATATTCCAAGAACATCATTCAAGGTTGAGGTATGTGCTTCCCATAAGTACTCCAACAGTTCATTAAAGTCAGTAGAAGGTAACTTCAGTTGCTAAAACAAAAGACGAATCATATTAATATTTGAGCAATTGTTACAATTCTTCTCCTTGAAACTGAATCTTACTGACTGTATAATTTAGCAATATTCTACTCAAGAGGAGAAATTAACTGTTTCTAAGAATTATTTTTATGTAAGACTTGAATGTCTAACACTCTGTAAAAGTCATAAACATATTAATATTATTAGTTATAAATTATACACCTAGAAGAAGTGAACTGTGATTGTTTTATAATGGTCTAGAGATCTTTATTTTTGTCATTTATTTTTGTTAAAATTGCCACAAAATCTTAAAGAATAAGAAGCAGGAAAAAATCTTGTTATAATATGCAATTTAATCACACCTGAATTAATGAACAAGGAGTCCTGATATCATAGTGGATAAAGAGCTGGACTGCTAACTGCAGGGTCAGTAGTTCAAATCTACCAGATGCTCCTCAGGAGAAAGATGAGGCTTTTGCCCCTATAAAGATTTACAGCCTCAGAAACCTTATACAAGGTCACTTTGAGTCAGAACTAACTTGATGGCACACAACCACCACAACCACCAAAATAATGAACAAATAGCTAAAGAATCAGTAAATTAATTTTTCATTAATCTTACTCCATGAATTATTTTAACTGATATGTTTCATTCTGACAGTTCAATGTTTGGTAAACTGCTCTATGATAATTTCCACAATCACATTTTTTCCTAAGGTTTATTCTTAATTGGACTTATGGTATGGACCTCTAGGATCAGCATTAGACTGAGAATCACAAAATCAGCAGTTCAAACCCACCAGCTGCTCCTTAGTAACCCTATATAGGCTACTTATGAGTCAGAATTGACTCCTTGGCACTTAACAACAATAATGATTCTTTAATTGGCCTGCAGTTAAATTAATCAGAGTAATCTCCATTCAGCAAGGTATTTTGTGAGCTTGTAGGTTTGTGTATAATTTATTTATAGTAAGAAGAGGAAATCAATTTTATGTTAATGTTGTGCTGGGAAAGAGTTGATAACACATAATGCCCTTCTATATTTATTACATGAAACCTTACATTTTCATACTAAGTAAAAGAATGTACTATGCCTTCAATCAACAGTAGACAAAGTTCTCTTGCTACTTCTCAAGAGAATAAATTATAAATCTTAAAGAAGGAACCTGGTAAAAGTAATTCCACTTGTTCATTGTTATTGGATACAATAAACGACAGGCAGAAACACTTAAACAAAATGGTGTCTGATCCTTGGGTGGTGGCAGAAGAGCGACTTGGTCGGATGATATCCCCATCACATCAGAATCAACCGCAGAAAGGAAAGGTAACACATTCAGAAAATAATTGATACCTGTAATAGCAAGACACTGATTATTGCCACAAGCACTAGCAAATGTCCAAGGATATTTTTTATTGTTTTATTACCACATATACATATATATACATAGATGTATGTAATATGTTATCATAAAAAACATTTATCAATTAAATATTTTTTACAGATAAATTCAATGACATTAATATCAACATCAAACTTATAACCACTATTCCCTTTCCAAGCTATTGCATCACAATTAGCAGAAATTCCCTCCCTCCTCTCTCTTTCATCCCTGGTAACCACTAATAAACTTTGGTTGTCTATTTTATGTAAGTAGAATAATCCATGATTTGACCTTTTGTAACTGACTTATTTCAGTCAGCAGGATGTTGTAGAATATGGCAGAACTTAATTTCTCTTTATGGTTGAGTATGACTATAAATATTTTATCTATCCATTCATCTGTTGATGGACATTTAGGCTGTTTACACCTCTTGGGTAACAGGGCATGGTGCTGCAATGAACACTGGTGGACATGCTTCTGTTTGTGCTCTTCCCTTCACATCTTTTGGGTATGTACCTAGGATTGGGTTTGCCGGGTTATATGGTAATTCTCTGTTCAACTCTTATGGAACCACCAAACTGTTCTCCACAGCAATTGTACCGCTTTTCATCCTCACTAGCAATGAATGAGTGTTCCAATTCTCCACCTCTTTGCCTACATCAGCTAGTTTCTGCTTTTTTCCTCACAGTATTTCTTCTAGTAATACAGTGGTATCTCATTGTGGTTTTCCTTTGCATATCCTTAAAATTAAAGGAACTCTGTTGTGCTAAACCAAAAACTGCAAGGACGACAGTTCAAACCCACCAGATATGTTCTGGAACTGGCTCCATGGCCTACAAAAACAACAAAGATTAAAGGGAGACCTGGTGGTACAGTGGTTAACTGTTCAACAGTTAACAGTCACTCTTCAGGAGAAAGGTATGGTCGTCTGCTTTTATAAAGATTATGGTCTTGGGAAACCCTATGGTAGAATTCTTCCCTGACCTACAGGGTCATCATGAGTTAGAATCAAATCCTCACCAATGGGTTACTGATTAATGATTTAGGGCATCTTTCCATGTGCCTATTGGCCCTTTGGTTATCCCTTGGTGAAATGGGTATTTGATTTCTTTGACTGCTTTTTTTTTTGATTCAGTTATTTTTCTTTTTTGTTGTTAAGTTTGTGGAGCTCTTTAAATATTCCAAATATCAAATCTTGATCAGAGAGAGTCAAGGTGGCTTCAAATATTTCATGGAAAAAATTGATTATCTTTTCATTCCATTTTGCATAATTTTTTTGAAGTCCCCTTCTCTGTGACTCCCCAAGTTTTTCTCCTAATCTATAGTGTGGGTCCTCATATTATTGATAAAGCCCTTTGATGCCCCAAAGTTTTTGTTTTGTTTCAATGGCTCAATTTATCTACTTTGTCTTTTGGGGCTCATGCTTTTGATGTCATATAGAGCAGACCATTTTTTAAAAATTAGGTCCCAAAGCATCACCCCCATATTTTCTTCTAAGAGTTTCATAATTTTAGTTCTTACACTTAAATCATTGGTTTATTTTGAGTTAATTTTCATATCTAATGTGAAATATGGGTTCAAATTCATTCCCTTGTATGTGGAAATCCAGTTGTTCTGGCACAATCTTTTAAGAAACTCTTCTTTCTCCACTGAGTGGACTTCTTTTTATTGTCAGAAATCAATTGACTATCACTGTACAGTTTTGTTTTGCTTTGTTTTTAATTAAATATCAATTCTATTCATTGGTCTCTATGTCAATCATCATTCTAGCACTAGACTGCTTTGATAATTGTGACTTATTGAGAAGTGGAAAGTCCTACTCAAGTGTGAGTCTGGCTATCTAGGGCTCTTTGCTGTTTTCTGTATAAATTGGAGATTAATTTTTCTATTTCTTCAAAGAAGGCTGTTGAAATTTTCATAGGGACTTCATTGAATCTATAAGTTGCTTTATGTAATATTGATACCTTAACAATGTTAAGTTTTCAAATCCATGAACATAGAATGTCTTCCTATTTATTCGGGTCTTCTTCAATTTCTTTCAGTAATGTTCTATAGTTTTTAGTATACAAGTCTTAAATTTATTCTTTGGGTTTTGTTTTGGTTTTTTTAGATGCTATTGTACATTTTTCTTTAATTTACTTTTCAGAATTCTCTTTGTTAGTATATGGAAACTCAACTGACTTTTGAGCTTATCTTTATCTTGCCATTCTGTTTAATTCATTTATTAGCTCTAATAGTTTTCTTGTAAAACCTTCACGGTTTTCTACTTATAGAACCATGTAATTTACTAAAAGGAGTAGATTAAGTCCTACCTACTCAATTTGGACCATTTATTTCTTTTTTCTTGATTAATTGTTTTGGCTAGGGCTTCCAGTACAATAATATTGGTGAGAGTGAGCGTCCTTGTCTTGTTCCTCATGTTAAGAAAGTCCTCAGTCTTTTTCTACTGAGTATGATGTTAGCTGTGTACGTTTCATTAGTGTCCTTTATCATATTGAGGAATTTCCCTTCTGTTTCATTCTTGTGGAGTATTCTAATAATGAAAGTATATTGGGTTTTGTCAAATGCCTTTTCTGTGTTAATTGAGATGATCATGTGGCTCTTCTCATTTGTTCGATTTGTGTGGTGTAGTACCTAGATTAATTGCCTAATGTTAAACAAGGATGTTTTGAAAAAACTGTAAACCATTAAGAAAAAAAGACTCACTGATCCAGAATGGGATAAAAAATGAGGCCACAAAAAAATATTGAATACAAATCCTCCTAAAAATCATGCCTAACTTTAACATGCTTCTATTAATACTAATAATTATGAATAAGTAGAGGTTAAAGCATAATATTTTAACTATGATATTTTAATATTATTTTAATTTAATATAGTTCAAATATCATAATCAATTAACATGTATAGTTTATATTTTAATATAATTTAAATTTAATCATTTGAACTATAATATTTTAAGCACAAAATAGTTTTAAGTAATTTGGAAATTTTCAATTTTTTTTTTCAAATCATTAGATAAACTACGAAGAAAGTTACAGATTTGTCCACAAAATGGTACAAAACTTTATGTTGATATACAAGTATTATTTTAAAATGTGTATTTTCCTAAAACATTCTAATGTAATTATAGCTTTGATAAAGAGATATTTTGAATTTTATTATCTGCAAGTCTAATTTTCAAACATGCTTACAACCATAATCAAGTACTTGTCTCTGTACTTAAGAATTTAGGTACAATACATTATTTTTGAGAAGGTAGGTAATTTTCTGTTTTACTATTTCGGTTAACTTACTGGCCCACCAACTGTCCACAGAGATGCAGAGATGATTTTCTGTATAGCCACAGTTTGTTGTGTGGGTGGGGTCAGCTAATCTGCCTAGAAGAGAGAGGATACACCATTATATTGATCATGTCTACTTTAGAACTGCTTATCATTTTTACATAACTAGATGCATTTTGTTTTTAAAAATACACAAAGCCCTTACATCTGAAATGGTTTGCATTTGTCTTCTTATCACTCTTTGTCTTTCTTTGCCATCTTAATGTTTTTTTCTTTCCCTGAAAACACCACTTTTTTTCTTCTTTTTAATCATTTGTTTTTGTAATTATTGTCTCCTTTACTTCGTTTTATAAATCCCTTGGGTACTATGGAATCAATATGCAAAAATATTAAAAGGGATCTAGAGCCAAATCAAGGAACCCTAGTAGTAGAATGGGGTAAGCATTTGACTGCTAACCACAAGGTCGGTGATTCAAATCCACCAGCTGCTCCATGGAAGAAAGATAAGGCTTTCTGCTTCCAGAAAGATTCATAGCCCTTAGGAAACCCTAAGGGGCCTATTTAGCATAAGTGGGTTATGCATAGAACTGCTAATCTTAAAGTGAGCAGTTTGAATCCACCAGTCACTGCAGGAGAAAGATGAGGCTTTATGCTCCAGCAAAGATTTACAGTTTTGGAAACTCTATATAAATTGGAACCTACTTGAGAGCATACTACCACAACAACCACCACCACTAGGAATGCTAGAGAACACTTCTACTCTGCACAACAGTCACTATGAGTCACAATTGACTCAACAGCAATGGGTGAGTACAGTTACATTAATTCCTTGCTCCATCATTTACTAGTTTTACCTTGGCTAAATAGCTTAACTTCTTATACTTTAGTATCTTCCTCTATAAAACAGGAATAATGTCAGTTATGTCATAAAATTGAATAATAATGTCAAGTGAGAAAAATAATGAAGTTTTGTGTGTTTTTTTCACCTTTGTGTATATGTGTTCCATCAATATTAGCAAATATTGTTTGTTCTCACCAGAGAATAGTTTCCAATCTTCCTAGTTCATCTTTTGTTTATCTCTTTTGATTCTATATTCTAATTCTCCCCCTCCCGTAGAACAGTGCGTCTTGATCTTTTTTGTTGTTGTTAACCTAGCTCATCTACAATTTATTCTCTCCACTCCTGGAAACCTCCTTTTGTTTTCCTTGTTTCCACCTAAATTAATCCATGGTTTATTCTCACCTACTTCTTTAACCATGTCTTTGACCTCAGGTTTCTACTAAACTATATGTTGCATTTTCCCTTTTCTTACTATCCTGTCTCTTGTACAATCACTTTCCTTTCCTTACATTCCTCTACACTCATGCTCTTCATGTGCCAATTCTGCTTATCTGCTTTCCACACATATGTTCCGTTCCTTCCTTTTAATCCCATTATTCAGGTCCACTCAGCTTTTCTTTTCCTGCTTACTCTCAAAGCTGTGATACTGAAAAACTTGTTAGTGCTGATAACTAATATAAATATTAACTGTTTATACTTCTTAATTGAATGTTTCTCAGACTACTAAATTTGAGTTAAAGATAAATCTGAGATTTTTTTCTTCCTCTGTTCCTTCTTTTTCATCTCCTTTGGGGATTAGGTATCTTCCTTACAGTACCCAACTTATTTTGTTTTGCATACTCCCTTAAAGAGTTTACTCACATTATACTTTGAAATATTGTCTTAATGCTATGCAGCTTATATACTATTTGGTTTATTTTCATCTCAAAGGAACATGCCTAGTGTTGTGCTGTGTCTTAACACTAAAGCAAAGTTAAATATCCCTTCTTCTGTCAGTACAGTCCTTTTGTAGTCTGTACCTATGTCTTATCCCTTACTGTCATTTCTAGTAGAAAGTGTCAACTCATTAAAGAGGGATTTATGGAGAGTGAGAAAAGTAATGGTTTTCAGGTTCAAAATAGAGGGGAAAAAACAATGAAAGAATCCATTTTCAGAGCACATGATATAATATATACAGAGTTTCATTTGCCAATTTTTTCATGAATATATTAGAAGGCCTTCATAAAGAAAAAGGGAGCTATACTTACCTGTCTCATATTGCCATCCAAACTGTAGAGGCAATCCCCATAAAGCATTTTGTTCATTTTCTGGTGCAAATCTTTCAAAATATCTGGCTGTCTGATTCAATAGGATTTTGTATATTCCCATTCTCTCAGTGTATACCCAGGGATCAATAACATACTGTCCATTCTCCACCCTGTAGTCACTGAACTGGCCAGGACTCTCATCCCATAGAGGGGGATAGAGAGCTGAGAGATTGGACGCTCCTGCTACAGAAGCATAAAGGCATCCAAATAGCACAGAGGCCCAGGAAAGAAGGAAAGCCATTGTGCCAAAGATGGGAACTGAGATATTCCGCAGCTTTTATTTGGAAATGAAAAAAAGTAGTCTTTGTTTTGTTTTTGTTTTTTTATAGCCCAGCCTATCAGGACTTTGTTATCTTTATTCTGGAGATGATAGAATAAAGATGGAATTCCTTACCAACAAAAATATAGTGTTTCTTTCATTAAATAACATTGCCAATATAGTTCATTGTTCATAAAATGTTTGAAAAAATATTGAAAATGTCAATACTGTAAGAGTAAATGCATTCAATACATGTTTAAAATAACTATTGCTTTTATATTCTTTTTCTTATAGCCTTTAAACTGAGCACTCTATTGTCCTTATTCTTCAAAAAATTTTAAGTTATGGACATTTAATTATCTTTGCAGGAAAAGAGTTAGCAAGCTGACTCAGAGTCCAGTCCTTACCCTTAGGACCAGCTGCTTGCAAAACTTGCCCTCAAATGGTGTCTTTGGTTGTCAGGGTGTTCTCAATCCACAGTTAACCAGCAAGAATGATTCAGTGCACCTAGACTGAACAAAAAATATGGTGTATGCTGAATACCTGATCAGTAATAAAGAAATTGTACACATCTCTTTACATTTTTATTGCTGGATAAAAAGTGTGCTCTGTGGTCCTTTATGAAAGGGAGAGCACATGAGACGATCTGAACATTCTGCTTGTGTCTATTTTCTTACAGTTCTGCTCTTTGTCCTCTTCACATTGCTTTAATAAATCTTAACCACAGTAAAACTGAATACTAAGTCCCATGAGAACTTCTAATAAATCTCTAAACATAGGTACCTACTTAAAAACTTTCAGATACTCAGTAATTTGTCTCTCACCAAAGGACTTAGAAAACCATCTCTAATTTACTTATCTATATTTATTGTTTATTGAAATATGAAAATTGAAGCCATATGATTCCTAGAGTCAGATGTTGCACTTCATTGAATATCTCTAGATTCTAGGGGAAAAACAATGTATGATAGTTGCTAACGTCAAATGGGTTTCAACTTTGTCTGTTGTTAGGTGTCATTGAGTCAGCTCTGACTCATATTGACCCTACGCACAACAAAATGAAACACTGCCCAGTCCTATGTCATCCTCATAACGGTTGCTAGCCTTGAGCCCACTCCTACTGCCACAATGTCAACCCATCTTATTGGAGTTGTTTCTCTTCTTCACTGACTCGCCACTTTACCAAGCATAATGTCTTTCTCCAGGGACTGGTCCCTCTGATAATAATCTCAAAGTATGAGAGACAAAGTCTTGCTCTCCTTGCTGCCAGGGAGTATTCTGGCTTTATCTCTTCCAGTACAAACCTGTTTGTTCTCTGACGGTCCATGGTCATTGGATATTTTTCTCCAACACCATAATTCAAATGAATCAATTCTTGTAGTCTTCCTTATTCGTTGTTCAACTTTCACATGTATATGAGAATATTGAAAATACAATGACATGGGTCAGGCTTACCGTAGTGTTCAAACTGTTATCTTTGCTCTTTAACACTTTAAATAGGTCTTGTGCAGCAGATTTGCCTAGTGCAATACATAGTTTGATTTCTTGACAGCTGCTTCCATGAGCATTGATTGTGGATCCAAGTCAAACGAAGTCACTGACAACTTGAGTCTTTTCTTCATTTATCATGATGTTATTTACTGGTTCAGTTGTGAAGATTTTTGTTTTCTTCACACTGAGTTGCAATCCATATTGAAGGTAATAGTCTTTGATCTTCATCAGTCAGTATTTACAGTCCTCTTCACTTTCAGCAAGCAAAATTGTATCATCTGCAGGTTGTTAATGAGTCTTCCTCAAATCCTGATGCCACTTTCTCCTTCATGGATTATTTGCTCAGCATACAGATTGAAGAATGATGGTGAAAGAATACAACACTGGCACACACCTTACTGATTTTAAAGCAGTCAGTATCCCCTTGTTCTGTTAGAACAGAAGCAGGAAGCCTCATCTTTCTCACACAGACTCCCACCTTGCCGTTAACATCTGGTTCTTATCCTGTAGTACCACAAGAGCTCCAATAATGTGTAAAGGTGTATTCAAAAAGATGTGGAGGCTCCACTTATAGTAGAACTTCTGCTTAAGAAATAAACTTGAAGTATATCCAATAAATCAATTCCAAAAAAGAAAGTCAGCCTGTTGGCAAAAACTGTAGTCCTTGCAATATGTTTTCTTTATTCTTCATCAGTAAAAGAATGTTCGAATTGTAGCTGGAAACACATACATCCATAACTAATGCTAACTATATTTTCTGTCTTCTTTGTTCAAACAACTTTGTGACTAGTGTTGATCACCAGTATATAAGTAGAACTGGTGTCCACTACTGGTGTGGCACTGTGGGCTAATGCACTGAACTGCAAAGTCGGGTTTGAACTGCATAGTCGGCAGTTCAAACTCACCAGTCACCCCTCAGAAACCCTATACAGGGTCACAATGGGTCGGAACTGTCTCAATGGCACTTAATAAAACAGCAACAACAACACTTCCAGAAAGGATAAAAGAAGAAGGATACCTCCTCTTTCCTTTTTCTGTGTTGCTACTTGAATTGAGGATGTAATGACTAAAACTTTATCATGGCCCATAGCATTAGTGTATCATCTGAAGAATGATGGCACATGGCAAACTGGAAGGTTACCTGAGTACCAGAGGATTATGGATTCATGAAATCCTACATCTCAATTTGACCTCAGAGAAAAGCAACTATGTATCCTTTAAACCACTATTTTTTGGGTTTTCTTTATACACAGTGAACACGATGGCCTCATTAATAGACTGTGTATCTGGAAAGTTTAGTCAGCATAATTAAGTACATATGCTAACTAAACTTTACGTTGGAAGATTAAGTTTGGTACAGATTATCTAACCTTAGCAGATTTGAAATGATTTATCCCTAATTTATCCAACATCCAACTAGTATTTAATTTTTAAAATTTTTCCTGATACATTAATTTGAAAAGAATGTAGAGGAAATTGATGTTAATTGATCAAAAGCACAAGTATTCTGGATCTCTTTTTAAAAAGTGTGTTTCAGCTTTATAAAAATAACTAAATGGATATTGACCAAATGATACATTTTTTCATTACCAAATACCAAATTCATGCTCAATGTGGAAAACTGAAGAACGTTTCTTTTAAAACCAAAAATAAGATAAAATGACCACTAACATTACAATTATTTCTCTTTTCTTTGAAAGTACTATACAATGAAATTAGCAAGGATAAAGGAATTAGAAGTATAAAATTGGCAGTAAGGAAGTGATAGTATCATTTTTGCAAATGGTATGACTTGTTGTTGTTTAGAGTCCTTGAGTCGATTCTGACTCATATCAACCCTATATAGGATCCGCAGAGTGACTGGTGGGTTTGAATCATCAATCTTGTTCAAACCAACCTTGTGATTCAGTGCTCATCCTACAGTGCCATCCCAGGACTCCTAGTAGAAAGACCTGTCCCTGGGTGGGCTTGAACCACCAACCTTTTGGCTAACAGCAGAAAGTGCTAACCTATTGCACCATAGAAACAGTCATTTAAATGATATGATTGCTGTTAAGAGCTATGATGGCAGTTCCAACTCATAGCGACTACGTATAGGGCTTCTGAGGTGCAGGTGATGGGTTTGAGCCACTGACCTTATGGTGAGCAGTCCAGTGCTTACCCTACAGTGCCACACCAGGACGGTATATATTTTTTAAATGTTGCTGTTGTTAAGTGCTGTTGAGTCAGTTCCAACTCATAGCGACCTTACATAGGGTTTCCAAAGTGTGACTGTGACTTTGAACCTCCAATCTTGTGCATCAAATCAACCTTGTAGTCCAGTGCTTTATCCTCTAGCACCAAGAGAAAAAAAATGGAAGAAGTAATTTAGAAGAAGAAAAAAAAAAATCTAGTAAAAATGGCTAGGCAGTAGGAATAAGTTAGACTATATATTTAAACACAATTAGGAAATAAAATGAAAGAGAAAATAAACAAATAGTTAAAATACCTAGGAATAAGATAAATGTGTTAGATCTATATGGGGAAACAATCTACAGGAATACTAACAGTAAACAATTTAATTATCATTTTCTATTGGAAAGCTCAACATATGAAGCTGTTAATCCATAAATTTCAACTATCACAATGAATAGCATTAACAGAAACCTTAGAAGTTTATCTACAAAACAAAAACCATTATACTTTGCACAATACAGTCCTCTTAAAATAAAGTGTACATTTTCTAGTCTCCCACACAGTTGATAATAAGCCAATGCGTTACATTACAACTTTCAGAAAACCTTTCTAAAAACATCTTGCCTTTTGGTATTTGTTTCTTTTTCCTGGATTTGATTGCTAATGTGATATATTGAGACTGACAAACTCTCTTAGACTTGGCAAGAATTAATAAAGAAGCAACAAACAAACAAACAAAAACCCAAGCCTATTGCTTGGTGCGGCACTGTAGGCTGAGCAATGGACTGTGAACCACAAGATCGGAAGTTCAGGGTTTCTGTGAGTCAAAACCAGCTTGAGGACACTTAACAACAACACTGCCATCAAATAGACCCCAACTCACAGTGACCCTGTGGGACAGAGCAGAACTGCCTTTTTGGGTTTCCAAGTCTGTACTCTTTAAAGAAGCAGACTGCCACATGTTCTCTTACAGAGTGACTGGTAGGTTCCAACCATCAATCTTCTAGCTAGCAGCTAAGCATTTAACCAGTGCACCACCAAGAAAGAGTATCAGAGAAATAGAAGAATATAGACTCTAGCATTCACAGAATGCTAGCAGATCACTCCTGGACTTTTCTGAAGAACATAAGGACATTTTATTGTTTAAGAATAGTTTTTCAGGGCTTTGTTACTACCTGGAGAACCCAATCCTAACTGTTAATTACAGTTTTTAACAACTCTGTGCCTCAGTTGTAAAGTATAAATAGAGGTACCTTCTTCAAAATCCACTAAATATGACTTCCACAAATTTTTGGAGTTTGCAATACTTACATAGATAATAAGTATAAATTATATAAAGAATTTGAATTTGTGTTTGAGACATGTACACACATGCAATAGCTCAAACACCAAATGATCACTCGGAGATGAATATAAGTATCCTAATTTACGAATTATGAAGTCTTGGCTTAGTGCTGGATCACTAACCACAAGGACAGCAATTCAAATCCACTAGTCCCTTCTCAGAAACCCTATACAGGAACCCTATTCACTAGGAGTCAGAACTGACTCAATGGCACTAAACAACAATTTATGAATTAGGCTATTAATAATGTATGCATTATTAAGATGTCACTTTGAAGACTGAGGTGTGCCTGGCCCAAGCCAGGGCATTTTCAGTATATACTAAGAACCTAATAACATAGTGGATTAAGAGCTGGGCTGTTAATTCCAAGGTCAGCAGCTCTGATCTGCCCATCACTCCTCAGAAACCCTATACAGGGCCACTATGAGTCGGAACCGACTTGGTGGCACACAACCACTAATACCATCATTATACTATTATGAATACTTTCATCACATTAATCCAATTTCTATGATGAGCAAATAATCTGAGAAACAGAACTATCTGAAGAAGAATGGTGCATCAGGATTGATGGAAGACTCATCAACAATCTGTAGTATACAGTTTACATAACCTTGCTTTCTGGAAGCCAAGAAGAGTTAAAGCACTAACTGATGATGATCAAAGACCACAAAGACAAAGATTACACCTCAACATAAGAAAATTAAAAAAAAAAACAAAAGTCTTCAAACTAGACTAATAAGCAACATCACAGTAAGTACAGAAAATATTGAAGTTGTCAAGAATTTTGTTTTGTTTGGATCCAAAATCAATGCCCATGAAAGCAGCAGTCAGGAAATTGAAGGATGTATTATGTTGGACAAATCTACTGCAAAATATCTCTTTAAAGTATTCCAAAGTAAAGATGTCATTTTGAAGAATGAGGTGTACCTGACCCAAGGCAGGGGATGTTCAGTAGCCTCATACACATGCCAAACAGTGAATAAAGAAGACGGAAGAATTGATGCCTTTAAATTAGGATGTTGGAGAAGAATAAAGAATACATTGTGAACTGCCAGAGACACATATGCACACAGTATACTGTGTATACACATGCACACAGTGCACAATATATGCACAATGTACACATTCACACACATAGTGTGCACACAATGTTAATATGCTTATGCATACACTGTACATGCATTGTGAGCTGTGCAAACATGTTAACACTGCACATGTGCACACTATGAGTGTGTTGTATACACTGAATATCTGTACACATTGTGTGAGTTCATACTACACAAATGTACACTGTATGCATGGTTGCACCATGTGTACACAGTGTTAGTGTGTACATTGTGTACACACATGTATACTGTGCATGAGAGTGTGTCAGTGGACATGCATGCACACAATGTATGCACACATGCACACAGTACATGCAGAGTTTGCAGGAATGCAAACAGTGTACACACATGCATGCACAATGTACACACAGTTCCAAACATCAGAACAAATGTTTTTACATTGTACACATACATGCACATGCACAGTGCATGCATGGCATATGCAGTGTACATGCATGTGAATAGTGTACATGGACATAAACAGTGTACATGCACACTGTACACGTGTATGCACAGGGTACACAGTGTGGACAAGTGTGTGATTAGTGTACATATGTATTTGTACAGTGTACATGTGCACATAGTATACATGCAGTGTACATGCATGCACCAACACATACACAATGTCTGCACACTTTTCACCTGTGTGAATACTGTGTGTACTCTGATCGTGAACATGGTATATATGTGTATATGTGTGTATTATGTATGCTGCCTGTATGTTGTGTGTAAACTGTACACACATAGTCAGTAAACACTGCAGATGATTACTGAGCACTTAAAATTAAGTAACTGATCAATGAATTTTTAATTCCTTTTAATTGAAATTGAAATGCTGGAGACAACACAGCTCTATGAAGACCAGCTAATACAATTATTATTCAAATTTATGCACCAACCAATAAAGCCAGTGATGATGAAATTGAAGAATTCTACAAAATTGCTCAGTGTGAAACTGATCAAACATGCAACCAAGATATATTGATCATTGCTGGTGATTGGAATACAAATTATGGAAATAAAGAAAAGGATGGGAAATATGGGTTCAGTGGTAGAAATGATGCTGGATAAGGCATGATATAATTTTTCAAGGTCAATAACTTCTTCACTGAAAATAACTTTTAAACACCATAAAAGATGACCATACAAATAGACCTCACCAGATGGAATGCACAGAAATCATATTTACTACATCTGTGGAAAGAGACTGTAGAAAAGCTTCATGTCATCAGCCAAAACAGTGCCAGGGGCAAACTGTGGGACATATGTAAGTTCATATGCAAGTTCAGGCTGAAGCTGAAGAAAATTAAAGCAAGTTCATGTGAGTTAAAATATGACCTTGCTGTCTTTTGAATCTTGGTTTTCCTTGCATTATATTATAAAATAGACACTGGAGGGGGAGAGAAAGGAATAGCGAAAAGCATCACCGTAGAAAGCTTGTAAGTCCGTCTTCTGCCTATAACTGATTGGAATACCTAA
>NW_006408531.1:27709876-27713464 GCF_000296735.1 Chrysochloris asiatica
AAAAAAAAAAAAAAAAAGACAGAGACAGCCTAAATGTCCATGTTAAACAAAGCTTTGTACTTACAATGGGATATTATGCAATAATGAAAAATAATGATGAATCTGCAAAACACTTCCCAACGAAGATGAACCTGGAGGACATTGTGCTAACTGAAATTAGTTGAAATTGTGCTGAAACGAGTAAAATAAAAACAAACAAACAGACAAATATTGTATGAGACCAATATTGCAAAAGTTCAGAAAAGGTTTTCTTAATAAAAGAAATAATCAGTGATGTTTGTTGTTGTTGTTAAGTGCCGTTGAGTCTGTTGTGACATAGAGCGACCCTGTATAGGGTTTCTGAGGAGCAGCTGGTGAACTTGAACCGCCAACTTTGCTGTTCAAACTGACTTGGCAGTCCAGTGCATTGACCCACAGTGACACACCAGGACTCCGTCAGTGACAGAAGAAGGACAATTATTCATGGGCTACAGGGTGGACACATGATAGAATGGGTGACAGGGCAGGCAAGATACAACTAAGAGGGAGGTTCATAGAGAAAAGATGAAAGTAGTGAGAGACAGATACATGGAGGAATGCAGAAGTGTAAGTGAATAGAGGTAAACAGTGTTTACCTCCCTGCCCTGTCACCTATGTTGTCATGTGTCTGCCCTCTAGCCCATAAATAATTGTCCTTCTTCATAAATATTGTTAACTGTGGAGTCCTGGTGTGGCACTCTGGGTTAATGCATCAGACTGCTAGGCCATTTGAACTGCGAGGTCGGTGGTTCGGGCTCACCAGCTGCTCCTCAAAGACCTTCTACAGGGTCAATATGATAGCACTTAACGACAACAACAACAACAACATTAACTGTTGCTGCATGGAGGAGATAACAATCATTGTAATGAAGCAAATTGTATGATTTGCTAAACTGAGGAACTACTCTGTAAATCTCCCCTCAATTCAGAATAAAAAAAAATTTAATTAAAAAAAAATATATATGACCTTGAACATATTCCATCTGAATTTAGAGATTATCTCAAAAACATATTTGCTAAATTAGATACTAATGACCAAAGAACATAAGAGTTATGGGATGACATTAAGAACATCATGCAGGAAGAAAGCAAAAGTTCATTAAGAAGACAAGTAAGCATGAAAAGACAAAAATGGATGTCATAAAAGACTCCGAAACTTGCTATCCAGCATAGAGATACTAAAGCAAATGAAAGAAGTGGCATTTCTTCAATTTCTTTCAAAGGAGAGCTCAAGGGGACAAAGGCAAATATTATAGTGAAATGTGCAAAGATCTGGAGTTAGAAAACCAAAGTGGAAGAAGACTCTCAACATCTATCAAGATGAAAGAACTGAATAAAAAATTCAAGCCTCAACTTGCAATATTGAATGATTTTATGGTCAAAATATTGAATGATGCAGAAAGCATCAAAAGACTGTACTAACAAGAGATAGTCGAGGTTCAACCATTTCAAGAAGTAACATATAATCAAGAGCCAATGGTACTGAAGAAAGAAGGACAAGATGCATTGAAGGCATAAGCAAAGAAACAAGGCTTTGAGATTTAATGGAATACAAATTAAAATCTTTCAACAAATTCATGCAGCACTGGAGGCATTCACTTATCAACACCAAGAAATTTGGAAGACCTGGCCAATTGACTGGAAGAGATCCATATTTGTACCCATTCTAATGGAATGATGAAATCATTGGATAATTTTCTTAATGATATTACAAAAATGGCTGCAACTATACATTGACAGGGAACTTCCAGAGGCTCAATCTGGGTTCAAAAGAGGATGTGGAACAAGGGATATCATTGCTGATGCCAGACGGATCTTGACTGATAGCAGGGAATACCAGAAAGATGCTTAATTGTACTTTATTGACTATGTAAAAGATTCAACCGTGTGGATCATAACAAACTATGTTTAAAATTTTGAATAATGGGTATTTCAAAACAGTTGTTTGTGCTCATGAGGAATCTATACATAGACCAAGAGGCAATCATTCAAACAGAATAAGGGGATATTGAATTGCTTACAATCAGGAAAGGTGTTGTGTCAGGGTTGCATTCTTTCACCACATTTATTCAATCTATATACTGAGCAAATAATCTAAGAAGCTAAATTATATGAAGAAGAACATGGTATCAGGATTGGAGGAAAATTCATTAACAAGCTGTGATATACAAATGACACAATGTTGCTTTCAGGAAGAGACAAGAACTTTAAATATTTACTGATGAATATCAAAACCCACAACCTACAGTATGGATTACACCTCAGTGTGAGAAAACAAAAGTCCTCACAACTGGATCAATCAATAGAATTATAATAAATGGAGAAAAAACTTAAGTTGTCAAAGACTTCATTTTGCTTGGATCCACAATCAATGCTCATAGACGGCACAATCAAGAAACCAAATGACATTCTGCATTAGGTAAATCTGTAGAAGACCTCTTTAAAGTATCAAAGAGCAAAGATGTTACTTGTAGTGCCTGATCCATCACAGCATTTGCAATCACCTCATATGCATGTGAAAACTCGACAATGAATAGGGAAGACTGGAAAAGAACAGATGCATTTGAATTATGGTTCAGTGAAGAATATTGAAAGTACTAGAGAATGCCCGAAGAACAAACAAATCCATCTTGAAAGTACAGACAGAATGTTTCTTAGAAGAGAAGGTGGCAAGATTTCATCTCTTGTAATTTGAACATGTTTTCCGGAGGTCCAGTCCTCAGAGAAGGACATCATGTTTGGTAAAGTGAAGCATCAGCAAAAAAGAGGAAGGTCCTCAACAAAATGGACTGACATAGAGGAACCAAAAATGGGCTCAAATATAACGATTGTGAGGATAGAACAGGACCAGGCAGGGTTTCATTATGTTGTACATTGGCCACTGGGTGTCAGAACTAACTCAAAGACACGTAACAATTTAACAGCAAGAGCTCCGTGTTGCTCTCAGAGTTAAAGCTCATAAAAGTGTGGACAGTCTTCCAATGTTGGAGCACCAAAAATTTTTGTCTCTTAAACTCTTCCATGCTGTGTCCAGCAATTAGTAGATTAATTCATAAACACTCCTACCAGTTGCTGGCATCAGTGACATTTTCTGCTCCAGGTTGGCTGTGACTCTATATCGTATGTGTTAGTCTTCCCAGTTTCGGGGTATTATTTTCCCTGTTCATTTTAAGTTCAATTTTAGTTGTGCCCCATCAGCAAATTAAGGCCCTGAGGGCTTTACTCCATTCACATCATTAGGTCAACTCTACATTGAGGAGGCAGCTCTTCCCCAGTCTCATATTGAGTAGCTTCCAACCTGAGATTCTCATCTTCAGGCACTATATCTGACAATATTCTGGTGCTCTTCATCATGTTTCAATAGTCAGTTATCTGATGCTGGCAGTGTTCCACTGTTATTCACAAGATTTTCAGTGACTAAATATTCAGAAGTAGTTGCTTCTCCTTCCTCCTAGTCTGTCTTCATCTGGAACTCAGCTGAAACCTGTCCACCGTGGGTGACCCTGCTGATATTTAAAATACCTGCAGCATGGCTTCCAGAATCACAGCAACATACAAGTCACCACAGCA
>NW_006408531.1:27715414-27720780 GCF_000296735.1 Chrysochloris asiatica
CACCACTGGTTAGGTCCCAATAAGTGTGCAAAATGTGGCCAAAGGGATATTGGAAGAGTAGTTCCTAGACCTGAGGCCAAACTAGGAAAGCCCACCTCAATTTTAAAAAACTATCTCCAAGAAAGCCAGAGGCAAGACATCTGTTCCCCTACTCAGAAACTTCTTGGCATTCAAGAGGAAGTGAATGGAGGAGAATAAGTAGATACCCAGAGGCATCTACTACATTTACCATCCCCCACCTGAGCCTCAGGTAATATTGAAGTTGAGAGGTCTTCCCATTGATTTATCCTGGATACAGGAAGAGTCATATACTTGGTTTTGAATACAGTTTGGGAAGACCTACAGAGCAATTCCGTTGTACAGAGTTGGAATCAATTTGATTACACTGGGCATGTAAGTGTGCACTACACCTTATAACTCTCAATTTAAAATCTACTTTTTTATATTTCACCACTTATTTACAAGATTATACTGCTACTTACCACTCTCATTTTAAAACAGTTTTCTATATTTCAGCATTTATTGTATTGATGGTTTTCTTTCCTTAATACATCCTAACTATCCCTCAGCATCATTGAGGTTTCATTTTATAGACATCAGCTACAGGAATAATCTCTATAATCTTTGCTTTATTTCCTCATTTTTACTATTGTCATTATAAGGAGTTCTGGTAGTGTAGTTGTTACGAATCAGGCTGCTAACCTCAAGATCAGCAGTTTGAAACTACCAGCTGTTACGTGGGAGAAAGATGAGGCTGTCTGCTCCCGTAAAGATGTACAGCCTCGGAAACCCTGTACACGGTAGCTATGAGTCGGAACCGACGCCATGGCACACCAAAGGGTTATGCTGTAGTCATGAATAATCTGAGTAACTGAATGGCAGAGGTTTAAAACCCAGATATGTACCTCTGTACTTTTAAAAAGTGACTGTTTTTTAATTCATTTATGAACAATATAGTATGCCATTAACTCTCAATTATCTAGGATCTCAAAGTATTGTGACAGTACTCCGTCTACATGTATTCCTTATACTTCAACAAAATCTATCCTAATAGTCTTTCTATTGCATAAAACCTAAGGATACATTTGTTCTAATGTGTATATGGATTGGCAAAGTGGCAGCATCAATGGGCTCAAGTGTGGCAATGATAGTGAGGTTGGCCCAGGATCAGGCAGTGTTTTGTTCTGCTGTGCATAAGGTCGCTATGAGGTGATATCAACTTAATGGCACTTAACAACAATAACAATGTGTATATTATCATTGTTGTTATTATTAAGTGGAGTTAAGTCAGTTCTGACTCATAGTAACCGTACATTGGGTTTCCAAGGAGCAGCTGGTGGGTTTGAACCACCAACCTTTCAGTTAGCCATCCTCTGCTTAATCTACAGTGCCACACCAGGACTTCCTTAAAGTGTAAAAAGATGATTGCTGAAATGTTTTATTTTGGACTTTACCACACCCACCTATTAGATTAATAAATTAAGCAATTTCATAGATAAATGAGTTTTTACTATCCATTTGAAGTTAAGCTTTACTTTCTAGAAGAAAGTGGAATGACAATGATTCCTCGCCTCCCTGCTTCCCTTCATTGGTTCTCCTACAGAATGGCTAAAATGGCTTCTGATCTGCAGCAGTGATTGCCAAGAAACTGTCTAAGCTTTGAGAGTTACGTAATTCCAGGATTCTGATGATTTATTTGTGCTCTCAGAACTTCTGTGTCTCCTTATATAACAATGACTGGTTTTATCTAGTGGGAAGTAAGACTGCTACACATCATTCCTGAAAGGCACTTTATAAATTTTCCTACATAATTTGTAGTCAGTTTTCCCAGTGCACCTTTGAAGGTTAGATCCCTGATGTTTTTTGCATTCACTATCTGAATGTTTCTACAGACCATATAAAATATATGGGGTAAAAAGGGACCATTCGGTGTCCTATTATAAGCTTCCCTCATATACACAGGGGTAAGAAAGAAATGACTTCACTGTTTTCATTTGTCTTCATCTGTGTACTTATATCCCAAGTAATATGACAAAAGTGGGGTTAATTTTACACTATTAAAGAACCCTATGAACTGAAGTTGGAGTCCTGGTGTTACACTGTGGGTTAATGCACTCGCTGAACTGCAAACTTGGTTTGAACCGCAAGGCTGCTGATTCAAGCTCACCAGCTACTCCTATACAGGGTCGCTATGGGTCAGAACTGACTTGATGGCACTTAACAACAACAACAGCAACACCATGAACCAAAAAGACCAACACACACCCATGGAAAAAGTGTGGGAGTTCCAGTACCGCTTATGCAGAAAGTCATGTTACAATATCTCACTCACTCTAACAAAAAAAACATCAGATGATCTACAAGCTTCTAACTTATCTTGAACCCATTTGAGAGCTGCAGACATAGACCATTAACTGAGCTGAACTCTAGAGAATAAGTCCTTCCAAGGAGACATGAAAAATTGCAAGAGGTGGCACTTTGTGTAGGTAATGTGACAGTTTAGAATTCCTGGGATCTCTGGACACAATGGCAATACAGGTTCACTCAGCAGTGTGTGAACCATCAAATGACTAGATTACAGGGCAGGAGAGAACTGCATGGGTCCCCACCTTAGTGAAGAGGTATAGTTACTACTGCAACAGCAGTATAATATCTGTACTATTCTCTCATATGAGGCAAAAGATATTGCTGCAGGAGAGTAGACAATTTTCTTGACCTATGGTCCCAAGAAAAGGTTAACTGTTGCCTGAGGGAGAAATTGAAGCATAGGCCATCTCAACTATAAGAGAGGTAAAAATCTGCACATAGCCAAAACCAAAAGCAGAGGTCTGCTGCTTCTGAGGGAACAGCAAACTAACTCACATGAGATTCCTCTCATTGTTGTTGTTAGGTGCCATTGAGTTGGTTCCAACTGGTAACAACCGTATACACAACAGAATGAAACACTGACCAGCCCTGGGCTAACATCACAATTATTGTTATGCTTGAGCTCATCGCTGCTGTCACTGGGTCAATCTATCTTCTTGGAGGTCTTCCTCTTTATCACTGATGCTCCAGTTTTCAAAAAAATGATACCCTTCTCCAGGCACTATTCCATACTGATAATATGTCCAAAGTATGAGAGACGAAGTCTGGGCATCCTGGTTGCTAAGGAATATTCTAGCTCCAGATCTTTGCACATTTCATTATAATATTTGATTTTCTTTTCTTGAGTTCTCCTTTGAAATTTTCTGTTCAATTCTTACTTCTTCATTTGCTTTAGTATCTCTACACTGGAGAGCAAGTTTCAGAGTCTCTTCAGACATCCATTTTGGTCTTTTCCTTCTTTCTTGTCTTCTTAATGACCTTTTGCTTTCTTCCTGTATGGTATTCTTGATGTCATCTTACAGAACTTCTGGTCTTAGATCATTAGAGTCTAATGTATCAAATCTGTTCTTGAGATTATATTTAAATTCAGTTGGAATATTTTCAAGGTTACATTTTGTCTATTGTGGACTTATTTTAATTTTATTTAGCTTCAGCCTGAACTTTCATATGAACAAGTTCGAGTCTTCCCCTGGCCTTGTTTTGGCTCTTCCCACAAATGTAGTCAATTTGATTCTGTGTATCCTATCTGGTGAGGTCCATATGTAGATTCGTCTTTCTGTTGTTTAAAATAGGTGTTTGCAATGAAGAAATCATTGGTCATGTAAAATTCAGTCATGCCATCTCCAGCATCATTTCTACAACCAGGGCCATATTTTCCAACTTCTGATCCTTCCACTTTGTTTCCAACCTTTGCATTCCAATCATTACATCTTAATTACATGTTTGATCCATTTTAGACTGAATAAGTTGATAGAATTTTTCAATTTTATCATCATTGACTTTAGTTTGGGTGCATTAATTTGAATAATAGTGGCATTATCTGGTCTTCTTGTACATATATGGATATTATCCTATCACAGACAGCATTATACTTCAAGACAGATCTTTAATTTGTTTGTTTGTTTTTATGATGAATGCAACACCATTTCTCTTGGTTATTCCCAGCATAGTAAGCCATGTGATTATCAGACTCAAAATGCCCAATATCAGTCCATTTCAGCTCACTAACACCTAGGATATTGACCTTTATGTGCTCATTTAATTTTTGATGGCTTCCAATTTTCCTAGATTCATATTTCCATGTTCTTAGATTGCATATTCCAGTTATTGATAGATGTTTGCAGCTTTTTCTCCTCATTTTGAGTTGTATCGCATAAGCAAATGAAGTTTCCAAAAACTTTACTCCATTTGCATCATCATGTTCAAATTCACTTTGAGAAGACACCTCTTCCCCAATTGTATTTTGAGTGCTTTCCAGCCTGAGGGGTTCATCTTCTGGCACTATATCTGACAATATTCTAGTGTTATTCATAGTGTTTCAATGCTCAATCTTTCCCACAGTATTTCACTGCTATCAATAATGTTTTCAATGGCTAAGCATTTGTAAAGAGTCCACCTCTCTTTTTTCCTAGTTTCTCTAAGTCTGGAAGCTCCACCATAGGTGACCCTGCTGGTATTTAAAATACTGGTGATATAGCTTTCAGCTTCTCAATAACATACAAGTCACCACAGTCTGACCAACTGGTAGTTGAGTTGTGTGCTCCTACCATTATAAAGTGGAGATTGCTTTCCATGAAAGAAAGTGGCAGTAATATTGAGAAAGATCCTCACTGCTATCCAAGCTCAGATACAAAGTGTCTGACTTAAAACTATGACTGATGAAGAAAGAATAAAAAAATTCTGCTCATACCCTGCTAAGCCATTCACTTAGTGAAAAGTAAGCGCCTCTACCGAAGACAGAAAAAGAGTGTAAGGGTGGTGGTGGGAGGAGCTAACTGAAAGCAGAGAATAGAATGGAAATTACCTAAAAATATATCAGTTCTGTAGGCTTCTTGCAGTAGAAGCAGTCTACTGCTCAAAGGATTTAAATTCCATAGTATTTAGAATATAACTAGAGGCGTCCTGGTATGGCACTGTAGAATAAGCATTAAACCACTAACCACAAATTTGGTGCACCATCCACTCCTTGGAAACCCTACACAAGGTCACTATGTATTGAAACTGACTTGACACCACTTAACAATAACAACCACAATAGCAATAACAAACCAAACTTACTTCAACCACATTGATTTAACCTCCTACATTACTTTGTCAGATTGACAAAGAAGCATATCCATTATCAGATATGAATATTACTTATGCCATCTGTTGCTACTCTTTATACATAATTATGAAAATAAAATGTTATTAAACATACACACAAAGAAGGCAAGAAAAAGATGCACTCTTGTCAAGAGATTAAGTAATCACCAACAGTAGATATGACCCAGAAATGT
>NW_006408531.1:27721201-27722467 GCF_000296735.1 Chrysochloris asiatica
TGTGCTGTTGTTACTAAGTGCTATCAACTTTGTTCCAACTCATCGCAACCCTGTATAGGGTTTCTGGAGAGCAGCTGATAGGTTTGGATCACTGACTTTGAGGTTACAAGTATAGTGCTTATCTTACAGTGCCATACCAGTACTCCAATACACATATTTTTAAAGGGTAAATGGAGATGTTAGAAATTCTTTCAATAGGATTACCAACCACCCAAAATAGCATAAGAAAAAAAAAGGCAGGAACTAAGGATAGAATAATGCAAATTATCTAATTTTCTAAAAAAGGGAGCAAGAAACAGATACACACAAAAAAAATATTTGCATAGCCTTATAGAGCTGTGGTCTCAGAGCTACTGGGTGACTTGAATTCTAGAGAACAAGCCCTTCCATGGATACAACTTCAAAATTCTTTGCATGTGTTGAATTGGAGTCTCAGAGGAGATACAAGATATAAGGAATTGGAAGAGATAATTGAAGAAACAATAAACTGAGAATTTTCTAGAATTATGAGTCAGCAAAGAAAATATCAGCACGTGTCTGTCGTTTGTCATATTGTGGTAGTTTGTGTGTTACTGGGATGCTGGATGGTATGCCACTGGTATTTTAAATATCATAGTGTCATCGAGAGTTGAAAGAAGGCAGACCACTTCTGAAAGTCTGGCTACTAAAAACGTTTATGGATAGCAAGGGAACATAGTCAAATATAGTGCCAGAAGAGGAGCCCCTCAAATTGTAAGGCACTCAGAATACATGAACTTCTAGAAGAATAAACAAATCTGTGTTGAAGGAAGTGCAACCAGAGTCCTCTTTGGAAGCCAGGATGGCAAGACCTCATCTTTGGACTCCTGGTGTGGCACTGTAGGATAAGCATTGGACTGTGAACCACAAGGTTTGTAGCTAAGGGGTTTCCTTCCTCTTCTAGGGCTGTTGCTGCTACAGCCATATTAATCAAAAAACTGCTGATATAATGCAGGGAAATGAAATGTTTAAGTTTCCAACAAGGCATCTGCTATCCTTAATTCTCTTTAACGCAAACATCTCTCCACTAGTTGACTCACTTCTATGAAGTGTGCCTCCTGGCTGCACCCAATATTAGACTGCATCTGATGCCTTTTTAAAACACTGACATGCTCCTTTCAGAAATCGACAATAAGTATTACTCAGCATGTGACATCTAAATTTAACTGAACAGCTCTCACTATCAGACTGGGTATGCCATCACCACCTCATCTGAGGTTCTTGAAAGTCATATCCTTCTGGAAGCTA
>NW_006408531.1:27724811-27740439 GCF_000296735.1 Chrysochloris asiatica
GCTATGAGTCGGTTCCGACTCGATGGCACCTGACAACAACAACAATGTTAAAAATTGTTCATTAGAGATCCCATTTGGGAAAAAATAAAATTATTGAAATTTTAAAGAAATACTGATGGGGACAATTGTCTTAAGCTGCTGAGCATGTTGCTTTTTATTACTCTCTTTGTTAACCACTACAACCCACCTTTTAAGGTTCCCCTTTATCTGCAGGGCCTATGCTTAAGTGACAATTATGTTTTACCCAATTTGCCTTCATATGGTTATAACTATGTATTGCTAATGATTTGCAGATGTTCACATTAGTAATTCCTAACCACTATGCCACTGTAACCTTTGTAGCTAAGAAACTTCTTGAAATCATAATCCTCACTTGGGGATAGCCAACAATTCTTTGTAGTGAAAGGGGAACTCATTTTACTGGACAAATTATTAAAGCAATAGATAGAATGTTTTCCTAGCTATTAGAAACTTCATTGGTCTTAGCACCCACGCTCTTCTGGGCTAGTAAAGAACAAATGGTATAGAAAAAGCCTAATTAGCCAAGCTTTCTGAGTTCTTAAACTTACCCTGGACTAAAGCCCTTACCCTACAGGTCCACTTCATTTGGGTCACATAAATTAGTCTCATATGAAACTATTACTGGAAAGTCTATGACTCTTTCTTATTCTTTAACTTATTCTTATTATCATTTTAGTAAACATAAATTATTAAGATATTGTCAATCTTTGATTTAGTCCTCTAAAAAGCACATTTTATGAGTCAAAGAAGCTTTTGAAAGGCAAGATTTAAAAGCACAAGCCTTACATACTATTGAATCAGGTAACTATGTATATTGGAAGAAGCACTAATTAAGAGATCCTCTGAACCTTCATTGGAAAGGACTATGTTTGAACTCATTATTGTTATCAATAAATTGTTGTTGTTATTAAGTGTGGTCAACTCGGTTCTAATTTATAACAATTTATAATAACCCTATATTGGGCTTCCAAAGGTTGGCTAGTGGGTTTGAAGTGCCAAGCTTGTGGTTCACAGTCCAGTGATTATCCTGCAGTGCCACACCATGGGGTCAAAACCTGTATCCACTTATCTCAGCTAAAGAGAACTAAAGTACCTTCCTGAACTCTTCAACTGACTGGAGAACTTAAAGGTAAAGTTCAGACACAACTTGGACCATAGCTTTCTGCTCCTGCAAAGATTTACAGCCTCAGAAATGCTACACAGGGCCACTACAAGTTGGAACCAACTCAAGGGCACTTAACAATAACAAGAGCAAGGACATAACTTTCTGTTCCTGCAAAGATTTCCAACCTTGGAAAGCCTGTACAGGATCACTATGAGCCAGAACTGACTCAAGGGCACTTAACAACAACTAGAGAACCAACCATATGACAGATATCTGAACCTGAGCCAGTCCTGAAAAAATGAACCTCTTTATTTTTCTTTCTTTTTTATTTTGTTGTAGTCATTCATCTACTAATGTTTTGCTGGATCAGGCAAACACTTAGGCTGATCATTTAAAAAGGTTTAGTTGTTGGATATGTGGTGCCCTCCCAACCTCAAGTCAGTCTGGCCTTTCCTGGTGGGTCTCTTTACTGCTGAGATTTGATTGGGTTGCTCTTGATCTATGAATACAAGAACAACAGAGAAATAGTTCATTGTTACAGGAAATCATTATTATTAAATTTGTCATTGATAAATGACTTCTTTTGGCATCCAAATGAAATCTTAGCCATAATTTAACAGTTAGTTTTAACACAATCCTTGTTTTACTGAGTAAAATCACTCCAGAAGAATTAACTAAAGAATTTTCCAAACCTGCAAACAGTATTCTTCAAATGATATGCCCATATCACAACTCTGGGATAGATTCATCTGTTTAATACCTCAAACAGGGAAACAAAGTCAGGTTACTCCCCTTTTCTGGGATCAATCTAACCAAACCCATGTGAATAATCTAGTCTTCACTAGGCCTATAGAATGACTTTTTTGATGGGGACACGGAGAGAGGGAGCAGCTGAGGACTCTAGATTCATGGAAAGAGAGGGACCAGGAGGCAGATTTGCAGAATGTGCCCTTCGCTGGTTTAAATCATTATATATGCAGGAGTGTTAAAAAAAAAAAAAAAAAAAGCTAAAATGAATATAGAGAAATACTGTTAACTGATGATACATGGAGGGGATTATAATCATTGTAATGAAACAAAGTATATGATTTGTTGAATGCAAACCTGATGATCTGCCCTGTAAACTTTCACTCAATTCACAATAAAGAGTTTAGAAAAATGACTTCTCTTATCCACATATCCAAATATGTGTCATTTATAATCTCGGTGGTGGTTATATGCCGTGGAGTCTGTTCCAACTCATAATGACCCTGTACAGGGTTTCTGAAGCTATAAATCTTTATAGGAGCAGAAAGCCTCATCTTTCTCCCGTGGAACATCTGGTAGTTTCAAACTGCTGACTTTGCAGTTCAAAGCCCGATTCATAACCACAATGCTACCAGAGCTCCATGTTTGTTGTTGTTGTTAAGTGCCGTCGAGTCAGTTCCAACCCATAACGACCCTGTATAGGGTTTCCAAGGAGTGACTGGTGAGCTTGAACCACCGACCTTGTAGTTCAAACAGTTTTGCAGTCTGGCACATTAACTCACAGTGCCACACCAGGACTCCATGTTTAGAAGCTACAAATTTGTTCACAGCTGACTGGCTGTGATGCTCTGGTAGCTACTGGGTTGCTCCTAATGCTACTTTTTGACTATGTGGAAAAAATCTTTGGCCCTGGCTCTGGCAGGTTCTATTGACATGAGTTGGACTCAAGGCCATGTTTTAACTGAGCTCCCTTTACCAGTCACCCATGAACTTAACAGTCTCAGTCAGTGTTTCATTGGTGTGTTCATTTAGTAGCAGTATTTGCATCAGAGGTTGGGCTTGAAGCTGTAGTAGCACATGTAGAAGAATTAAGTAAATATGTCAAACTGCCCTCAATGGTAGTGCTCATGGATTTCAAGCTAGTTATGATAAGAGAAGTAATACTTCCCAATAGAATGGCTCTTCACATTCTCACTATAGTCCAAGAAGGTATTTGTGCCATAATAAAATCTGATTGATGTGTCTGTATTCCTGGCAATAGTGCTAGCATTGCTGTGCTAATCATATGGAAAATGTAGTATCTCATTTTAATAATCCTGTTCTCTCCTTAAATAAAATTGTGAGTAATTGATTTTCCTCTTGGGCTTGTTATTGTTGTTAAGTGCCATTGAGTCGTTTCCAACCCATAGTGAAACTGTATAGGGTTTCCACGGAGCAGCTGGCAAGCTTAAACCACAGACCTTGCAGTTCAAATGACTCTACAGTCTGATGCATTAGCCCACAGCACCACACAAGGACTCCTCTTAGGGTGAATGGTAGAAAAAAGAAATGTTACTCCATTTTGAAATCTTTGCATATTGAAGAAACAGAAATAACTTACAGAATAGCTCTGCTCTGCACTTTGGCCAATACCCCTTTCTGACAAGTATTCCTACTAGTTCAAAAAATGCTTTCACACACCCCTTCTTAAGAAAAGAAAAGAAATAAGATCACAGAACAGAGGTCCAAACTGTGGCATGACAAAGACATCAGTGGTGATTCCCATCTATTTACACGGGGATCTTAAGCTTTATAAACATAAGCAGCCACCAGTGAGCAGATGGTGCCACTTCCTTTCAGGGGAGTGTCTGAGGCTTTAAACGTCTGTTTAGAATAGGTGACAATCTAAAAAGCATGAAAAGGCCTTTTAAAAGATGTGTTACTTCTTTGTGGGCAACATAAGACCTGCTGGCCATGAAGATGAGGCTTCGTACTTGGCAAGGTTAAGGATTGATAAGTACAGGAAGAAGACACTTAAAATATTGATCAGGAATTTCTATAGAAACTCTTGATTAGAAGTGGGGATGGTGACGGAGCTCAAAAGAGCTAGTTGATTGGCATAAGGAGAGTCTCCTAACAAAGGTACAGTCCACATTTTCTGTGCTTATACTGAGCAGACTTTCAAAAACAAGCTAGCCAGTATATCTCAGAAAATTTGAGTCCCTAAACACCTTACATATGAATATTTCGAGGGCCAGTCTAGGACAGTGTTTTTCCTGAGAGCGTGCTCTAAGAAGAAAGGGAGTTATTAGGGTCTAATGCATCAAATCTATTCCTGAGATAATCAGGTGGGTATATTCATGGTCATATTGTGGCTTTTGTGGACTTGTTTTAATTTTCTCCAGCTTCAGCCTGAACTTGCATAGGAGCAATCGAAGGTCTGTTCCTGACCTTGTTTTGGCTGATGCTATGGAGCTTTTCCACACATACAGTCAAGTGGATTTCTATGCAATCCATCTGGTGAGGTCATGTGCAGTCTTTTTTTCCTGTGTACGGTTTATTTTGCTCAGTGTAGTTTTTGAGATTCATCTATGTTGCTACCAGTGCCTGTAGTTCTTTTTTTTTTTTAAATTATGGAATAGTATTTTTTTTTTAAGTTTTTATTGTGAATTGGGTGATAGTTTACATGGGAGAACATCAACTTTACATTCATCCTATCGTATTCTGTTTCATAGCAATGATTACAATCCTCTCCATGCATCATAACTCAACAGCATTTGCTTCCATTCTCTCTGTTTTTTGGGGTTTTTTTTTTGTTGTTGTTGTTGTTGTTGGATGTACTCTGAAGCACTCATGAATATGAAATATTTAAAAAACCAAAGGGCACGCTCCGCAGGCCGTCAGCACACAGACTCTCTCCCTCTCTGAGTCCAGGGTCCCCAGCCACTCCGTCTTTCCACATCATCGTCTCTGCCTCCATCTCTGGTGTTACTGCTTCTCTGGATAGGGTCCTGCACTCTGTTCCTCTCCCTTGATGATCCCAGGGTCCTCCACTCTTGGACAGCAAGATCAATCACTTCCCTGCTTTTGTTACAAAACATCTACCTTTACATTTGCAACACTCAGTCAGTCCTGATAACAATTATTCACTATTGAACTACAAGAGTCTTATCCGCATCTCCTTTCACCAGCCCCATCTGGACAGGTTGGAAACCAACCACTCAGTGGATATTCTACCTGTCCCCACCCCCAACCCCCGAAACTAGGCTCCCTCTTGAAAGCTTGTAAGCCAGTCAATTTTTGCCTTTGCAGTCCCACCCCCCATTTTGGGTAGTCAATGTCTAAGTTCCCCATCCCTGTTAACCCTGTGTACTGAGGGGGTAGGAATGATCCTTGCTGTAAAGATTCATTCCCTCTTTTGAGCTGCTACATCCATAAGTATAGGTCAAGTTTATCAACTTGTAATGAATTACTCTTTTTTTCCTCTTGCAGCAGAGGAAAGGAGGAAAGAAAAGTATAAAAAGCCATCACACCTCTTTTTACAGAAGCTGCTCTGTGGTTTCAGTGCTGTTATCAGCTTAGCTGTGGCCCCACCTTCTGGTCTCAGCCCAGGCTGAGGGGCCTGCAGGTAGCATCCTGATTGACTCAGAAATCTCCGTGTATTCCCGCCACAGACAGATTTTTTTCATTGGTGGGTGCTGAAAATTGATGCCCCTCAATTTATTTTAGACCAAAAGCCGTGGAACTGTTCCAGCAAATGGCCTTCTCTAATTTTTTACATGCCTCTGCTGAGGAGCCTCCCCTGCTTGTCGCTGCTTCTCCTGCCCCAAAACCGGAAGTCGGAATAGCCCATGTGTATAGTCTTTTATGTTGTTTAAAAAGGTATTTTCAATGAAGAAGACATTGGTCTTCCAAAATTCTGTCATGCAATCTCCAGCATCATTCTGTCACATTTTTTCCCAACTACTGATGCTTCCTTTTTGTTTCCAGCATTTGCATTCCAATCAACAGTCATTATCAATACATATTGATTGCATGTTTGATCAATTTCAGACTGAAGAAGTTGATAAACTTTTTCAATTTCATCATCACTGGCTTTAGTGAGTGGTATATAAACTTGAATAATAGTGGTTATCAACTGGTCTTCCTTGTAGACATATGGAGACATTAGCCTGTCACAGACAGCACTGTACTTCAAGATAGATCTTGAAATTTTCTTTTTGATTACAAATGCAACATCATTCCTCTTCAATTGTATGATTGTCAAATGTAAAATAGTTCACTAATGCTTAGTATATTGATCTTTATGTGTTCCATTTCATTTTTGACAACTTTCAGTTTTCCAAGATTCGTACTTCATATATTCCATGTTCCAATTATTAACAGATATTTAGAGTTGTTTCTCTGGTAACGTAGTGGCTACAAATCGGGCTGTGAACTGCAAAGTCAGCAATTCAAAACTACCAGCTGTTCCGCAAAAGAAAGATGAGACTTTCTGCTCCTGTAAAGATTTACATCCTCGGAAACCCTGTACAGGGTCGCTGTGAGTCAGAACCGACTCCACGGCACATAACCAACCAACCGACCCACCTCCTCATTTTCAGTTGTGGCCATCAACAAATGAAGATCCCAAAGCTTTACTCCATTTGTGTCTAGCAATCAACTCTACCTTGAGGAGGTATCTCTTCTCCAGTCATATTTTGAGTGTCTTCCAACCTGAGGGGCTCATCCTCCAGCATGGTATCTGACTATATTCTGGTGCTATTCATGTTTCCATCTTCTGGGACTATGACAATGTTCTTCGGCTATTCATAAGGATTTTAGTGGCTAAGCATTCAGAAGTAGTTTACCTCTCCTTCTTCCTAGTCTGTCTTATTCTAGAAACTCTGCTGAAAACTTTCAACCATGGGTGACCCTGCTGGTAATTAAAATATCAGCATCATAGCAACAGACAAGTCATCATAGCATGACAAACTGACAGACAAGTGGTCGTTGATATAAATAAAACACATGCATTTTTTTCTCAGTCTTCCTTTGTTAAGGAATTGATTCTTTCCTAGGTTTTTGCTAACATTTCATGTAGCCCCACTTTCTAAATGTGTATCTGCTAAGTCATAAGTTTGTAAATGTCAATCAATTAGAATTTTCTTCTTGTAATTTCCTGGATCCTCTATAATTAGCATCGGTGAGTTCTTGGAAGGTACTGTTCCAACCTGGATCATTTTGTCCCTTCATTATTTTTTTAATTTCATTTTAACTTAAGCTCTGATTTGCTCTTTGACACATGATATTGAGTATCAGATACTGAGCAAGGTGAGTTTTGAAGTCTATCTGTCATTACTGATTATCCTAACTTAAATATTCATTAAATCAATATTTTTAGTTGGCTCTTTACTATTGTTGTTAAGTGCCATCAAGTTAGTCCTGACTCGTAGTGAGCCTGTATAAAGTTTACAAGGTGCAGCTGGTGGGTTTGAACTCCCTACCTTGTGGTTAGCAGGATAAGTACTTGATTGTTAACCTCAAGGTTTGTGGTTCAAACCCACTTTCACTCTTTGGGAACTCTATACAGGGTCACAATGAGTCGAAACCAACTCGAGGGCACTTAACAACAACAACAACAGTATCTAAAAGGAGCCTGGGTGATAAGCACTGGACTGCTAATCACAAGGTTGGCAATTCAAACCCACTAGGACTTCTGTACGATAAAGATGAGCTTTTATGCTTCTGTAAAGATTTACAACCTCAAAATCCTACAGGTTTTCTAGGAGTCACTGAATCAACAGTGAGTGACTGAGTGGCCATATCTGAAGGGTGACTTGAGACGTAAAGAAACTCATTTAAAATTTAAATTTCCATTCTACATTTTTAGAGAAAGTAAGTCCACCTTTATTTTTCTGTCAGGGTATTACTATTCAAATAACAAAGTCCTAGTGTAGCACTGTAGGAAAAGCAATGGGTCCTTAAGGTTAGTTAGAACTGCAAGGCCAGCGGATCAAATCCACCAGCCACTCTTCAGAAACTCTATATAGGGTTACTATGAGTCAAAACTGACTTGACAGTACTAAACAACAACAAAAACCTTGATGAAGTATTATTTAGTGTCTGTTAAACTTGCTGGAATCCTGGTGTGGCACTATAGGATAAAGACTGAACCACAAGGTCAACAGTACAAATTCACCAGCTGCTTCTCTGAAACCCTACACAGAAATGCTATGAGTAGGAACCAACTCCACAACACTTAACAAAAACAGGTTTGCTATCTTAACTGTTCTATAAATTAAATAGTGAATGACTAAACCCTACCTCCACCCCAGCAAGGTAAAAGTTTTACATTTTGACGACTTCATGTTAAAGTAGATTCAACCTTACCTTCTTAAGCAAATGAATCAGATTTAAGTTGTAAAGACTACCACTAAATTTGGCATGATCTACATTGAATCACTTTAAAAGGTATTGTGCAGCAGATTTGCCTAATGCAATAGGTTGTTTGATTGCTTAACTGCTGCTTCCATGTGTGTTGATGGTTGATCCAAGAAGAATGAAGTCCTTCACAACTTCAATCTTTTCTCCATTGATAAGAATGTTGTTTATTGGTCCAATAGTGAGGATTTTTATTTTCTGTACATTGAGATGCAATCTATATCAAAGGCTGTGCTCTTTGATATTTATCAGTAAATGTTTTAAGTCCTCTTCACTTTCAGCAAGCAAGGTTGTATCATCTGCATAGCGCAGGCTGTTAATGAGTCTTCCTCCAATCCTGATGTCATGTTTTTCTTTATATAACCCAGCTTCTCAGATGATTTGCTCAGCATACAGGTTGAATAAGTATGGTGAAAGACTACTACCCTGTCGCACACCTTTCTTTATTTTAAACCATTCAGTGTTCCCATGTTCTGTTTGAACAACTGCCTCTTGGTCCCTGTGCAGATTCCTCATGAGCACAATTAAGTGTTCCGGAATACTCATACTTCGCAATGTTGTACATAGCTTGTCATGATCCACACAATTGAAAGCATTTGCATAGTCAATAAAGCACAGATAAACATCTTTCTGGTATTCTCTGCTTTCAGCCAAGATCTTTCGAATATCAACAGTAATATCCGTCATTCCACATCCTCTTCTGAATTTGGCTTGAACCTCTAGAAGTTCTCTGTCAATATATGCTTGCAGCCATTTCTGAATCATCTTTAGTAAAACTTTACTGGCATGTGATATCAAAGAGCAAAGAAATAAGCTTAAGAACAAAGGTGCACCTAACCCAAGCCATGGTATTTTCAATAACCTCATATGTATGCAAAAGCTGGACAGTGAATAAGGAAGACCGTAGAAGAACTGATGCTTTTGAGTTATGGTGTTGGAGGAGAATATTGAAAGTACCACAGGCTGCCGAAAGAACAAACAGATCTGTGTAGAAACAAGCCAGGGTGCTCCTTGGAGGCCACGATGGCCAAACTTTGTCTCTCATACTTCAGACATATTGTCAGGAGGCACCAGTCAATGAAGAAGGATATCATGTTGGAAGGTGGAGGGTCAGAGAAAAAGAGGAAGACCCCAGCAAGATAGACTGGCAAAGTGGCAGCATCAATGGGCTCAAGCATGGCATCAATTGTGAGGTTGGCCCAGGACCGGGCAGTGTTTCATTCTGTTATGAATAGGGTCTCTATGAGTTGGTACCAACTTGATGGCACCTAACAACAATAACACACTGAATCACAGAGAAGACAAAAGAAAGCATTATAATAATATATGCAAAGTTAGAAAACAAAAGAGTTAGAAAAACAAAAGGAAAGAACACACTTAGCATTTCTCAAGCTGAAAGAACTGAAGGAAAAATTAGGACCTTGATTTGCAATTCTGATGGATTTCATGAGCAAAATGTTGAATTGTGTTGTTGTTGTTAGGTGTCATCCAGTCAGCACCTACTCATAGCGACCCTATGCACAGCAGAGCGAAACAATGTCCGATCCTGGGCCAACCTCATTACTGTTGTAGACAGCATCAAAAGAAGATGGAAGGAATACACAGAGTCACTTTACCAAATATAAATGGTTGATGTTCAACCATTTCAAGAGGTAGCATACTGTAAAGAATTGATGCTCCTGAAAGAAGAAGTCCAAGTTGCTCTGAAGCTACATGAAAAAAACAAGGCTCTAGGAATTAATGAAATACAAATTGAAATCTTTCAACAAATTGTCGCAGTACTGTAGACACTCAATCATCTATTCCAAGAAATTTGGAGGACAGCTACCTGGACAACAGATTGGAGAAGCTGCATATTTGTGCCCATTCTAAAAAGAGGTGGCCCAGGGAAATCATCAAACAATATCATTAATATCAGCTGCAAGTAGAATTTTCCTAAAGATAATTCAAGAACAGCTACAACAATACATCAACAGTGAAGTACCAGAAATTCAAGCTGGATTCAAAAGAGACATAGAATATCACTGTTGACATCAACTGGATCTTGACTGAAAGCAAGAGAATGTCAGAAAGATGTTTACTTGTGCTTTATTGACTATGCAAAGATATTCAACTTTGTGGATCATGACAAACAATCAATAAAATTGTGAAGAACGGGTATTCCAGAACACTTCATTGTGCTCATGAGGACCCTAATGATAGACCAATAGTCAGTAGTTAGAATAAAACAAGGAGATATTGAGTGGTTTAAAACCAGGAAAAGTGTGTACCAAGGTTATATTCTTTCACATACTTATTCAATCTGTAAGCGGAGAACATAATAAAAGAAACTGAATTATATGAAGAAGAACATTGCATCCGGATTGAAATACAAATTTCAATAGATAAAGGAAAACTCAGTAGCAATCCATGAATGTGCAGATGATAAAGTCTTGCTTGCTGAAAGTGAAGAAGACTTAAAGTACTGACTGATGAAGATCAAAGACCTTTGGTATGGGTTGCACCTCAATATTGAAAAAAAAAAAAAATAAGAAGGAAATTCTTACAACTGGACCAATAAACATCAGGAGAAATGGACAAAAGATTGCCTATCTCCACAAACAACACTCATTGAAGTAGCAGTCAACAAAGCAAATGCTGTATTGCATTAGGCAAATCTGTGACAAAAATCCTCTTTAAAGTATTCAAGAGCAAAGATATCAGTTTGAGTACTAAGGTATTCCTGATCCAAGCCATGGTATTTACATTCACCTCATATACATGTGGAAGTTGGACAATGAATAAAGAAGATCTTAAAAGAATCAATATATTTGAATCATGGTGTTTGTGAAGAACATTGAAAATATCATGTACTTTCATAATAACAAACAAATATGTGTTGGAGAAATTACCGCCAGAATGCTCATTAGAAGCTAGGATGTTGAGACTTAATCTCATACTTAGGACATGTTATCCGGAGAAGACATCTTACCTGGTAAAGTGGAGAATCAGTGAAAAACAGCAAGACCCCTAAGTAAACAGACTGCTACAGTGGCAGCACCAATGAGCTCAAACATTACAATAGTTGTGAGTATAGTACAGGACCAGGTAGTGTTTCTTTCTGTTGTGCACAGGGCTGCTATTTAGTTGGAATCAACTAAAGGGCACATTCAGTCACAAGACTTCCAACAGCAAAGTGCTAACAAACTGTGTTTTAGAGGTGCCGCATTAGTCGAGTTGTATCTGAATATAAGAAAGTAATGCTTGGCTAGGAATTTTTGTTAAGAAAATTTGATTTGAAAAGTTCTTGTAAATTTTCCTCCCTATTTCCATGGTCCTTCTTTTGTGCGAAACCATCTCCCTTTGCTTGTTTTGCCAAATAAAAACTGACTTCTTATTCTACAAGGGAGGATACCTATTGCACCGTAAAATTTCCTGTGATCTTCAGTTTATAAAATGCAATTGTTCTGTCAATAAAACCTTTTATTTTTCATTTCTGATGGACCATCAGTCTAGTGTTTTCATTAAGACTTTATAGTTGGTGTATATTAAAGACTTCGAAAACTATCTTTCATCACAATGTTACAGGGGGAAAAACAGACCTCATCTTCAAATACATAAAGATTGTAGATATTCTTTATTAAGTCTTAAGCAGGAGTATGTGCAAGACAAAGACAAACACAGATCACCCAGGTGAAAGAAATCATAGATACCATGATGAGTTTCCAAAATCCTACTTCCATGTGGTGACCTTTTTCATAGGGACAGAGAACAAAGGAACTTCCTTCCACAACCAAGACTGAAGAGGTTATGTGTCATATATGCATGCCAGATCTATGGAAAGCAAAGAGAGATAACTATTAATGGGTATGTCCAGGAAAGTTCCTGCAAAGGCCAACTGGGGGAAGTGGTCCAAAGGTAACTTTTATATAAACTCTGCTTTAAATTCTGGCAGTTCAGCTTTCAGAGGAGCATGAGATACTCAATAAAAATTGCCATCTGAACATTTATCTTCAGCAAAAGATGGAATTAAGCTCTCTCTGGCTAGAGTCATTCATAGGCAAAAAGTCTTCAGATATCATGCTCTAAACCAATTATTAGGAAATCCATGTCTATTTATTGATGTTGAATATTATCCAATGATTTGTGTCTTTAGTTTATGAATATGATGAATTAAATTAATGTATTTACTAATGTTGTTAGGAATGTCAAATAGCTTATGACATTTGGTCTCATTTAGTTATATAAGGATGTTTTCATAAGTTATAATTAAATTTATGGACAAAGACAGTTGTTAGCTTGTCTCAACTTAAAAAAGTATATAGTATCTTGCTTTGTTTTATTTTCTTAGGCAGAACATCGAGAACACTAAATTAAAAATAAATGCTATTTAAAGAGATTATAAACTAGGAACAAAACACAGTGCATCCTGTGAAAGAGATGACACAGAAAAGAAAATATTCCTGCTTGACATTTTGGTTTTAACTACTGTTAATGCAATAATATTTTTTAGACAAATAGATTGTGACGTAAGGAGGAAATCCAGCTCCACCACTGATGTCAAGAATGCGTCAGTAGCCTGCACCAAATATCAATAGCTTTATTTTTAACTTCATTTTACAAAAAAAATACATAAATATTTTGATTTTCATGGGTCTATATTCTCTTCTGGAATAACCATTTTAAAAATCAGTTTTAACAATGGTCTAAAACATTTCTTTTTATTTTATTCATTATTAAATGGGATAATATTGTGAACATATCTATGAAAATGATGAGAGCTAAGGATTCATAATACTTTTTATAGTACAATCAATGGAAATTTTAAGGAGAATTTATTATCCCCTTCCTTTATAGATAGCCTCTATGGTCTCTTCTTTTTACCAATACAGATATTGTAGGTGATCTATTGTTATTGTGATTAAGTGCCATTGAATTAATTCCGACAAATAGTGACCCTGTATAGGGCTTCCTGTGGCACTGTGGGTTAATGCGCCAGACTGCAAAACCATTTGAACTGCAAGATCGGCAGTTCAAGCTCACCAGCTGCTCCTCAGAAACCCTATACAGGGTTGCTATGGGTCAGGACTGACTTGACAGCACTTCACAACAATAACATAGGATTTTCATGGAGTGGCTTGTGGGTTTGAACATCTGGCCCTATGCTTATCCTGCAGTGTCACACCAGGACTTCAGGTGTTTTATGGAATGCCTTAATTTAATAGCAAATAATTTCAATTCAAATAATATTCATATCTCCAGAGACAATAGAGGGATTGAGATTCATCAATTAGGGAGCAAGTTTGTGATCTTGGGCTTCCAATTTCTTGATCTAATTTTTACTCGAAGTGAATTTAGACCTGCATACACATTCAGACACTCACACACATTTAACAAAAAATATTGCACAGGACTGTAAATTGGTTTCTGGGACATAATTAAAAATGCATGGACTTTCAGGAGCACATTAGTGTGTAAGAAGGAATAATGTACGCAGACTACATAGAAACACACAGTGAACTTGATTAATTTGATGATTGATTACTGTGGTTACTGGAGAAATTATTCTAATAGAAAGGCTGAAGGGAAATATTAGTAACTAAAAGGAGAAGATTGTCATGTTGTACCTTTTCTTTATCTTGGAGAAAAAAGTATTCCCATCTTTTTTTTTTTTCTATCTCTCAGACTGTTCCCTTCATTATTGCTAGTCATTCTGTCCTATATATGTTGTTGCTTTTAAGTCCTGTCAAGTTGGTTCCAACTCTTTGTGACCTATATATGGTTTTCCAAAGAGTGGATAGTGGGTTTAAACCACAGACCTTGTGGTTAGCTATCCAGTGCTTATTCTAAAGCACCACACCAGGGCTCTTTCAAAACCTTGAAATAAATATTAACCCATATAACTTCTAAACCCCAAATGTTTAGTGTTTTTCCCTTAACACAGACTTAAAGTAGGATTAGTTATAAATAAATTTTGAAAACTGTAAGTGCTGATTATGAAACAAGATAGTGAATCTGGTGGAAGTGCAGTGAGTAGTTGTGCCAGCAGCAATACAGAATACAGGACCAAGCAGGCTCAGGGGATGGTCCCAGAACTCTGAACCACTTATAAAGGAATATTTAGAAAATTGGAAGATTTACAGTTGGGGAAGTTTGTGGCAGAAGCAAGAAATCCACTGCTTTCTAATTCGAGATGCTCAGCTGCTCAAGGAGCTGCCATTTTGTGTGGGGCCAAGCAGGGGAAGGATCAGAGCAGCCACGGACTCCTGACAGAGCTGCGGAGATAGAGGTGTAGACATTCTTTTTTTTTTTTTTTTTTTTGTTTTTGGTATCTGTTCACTGGTCCCTTGCTGTCTGCATACCTCCATTGTGGTGACTATAGGGGTGCCTGAGCTAATGGACATCCCAGCCCCACACTTGGAGGGTTCTACTATGCATGTGCACAGATCTCTTTGAAATTTAAAGAGACAGTTTCCACTTAAAACCAAACGGCCAACAGATATTCAGCCCAAGAGCAGCCCCTGAACTTTTCTTGTTTGCTTTTTGTTCTGTTTTTTAACATGGAAAGAGAAGGAGAGGGCTGTAGGGAGGGAAAGAGAGTTTAAAAGCAAAACAAGCTGAAGGTTGGATTGGAGTCTGAGGTGTAGCATAATAACAAACACTGGTATCTTGGAATCTCTCGAGCAGCTTTGAAGGCAGGAAGTTGAACAGAGGACATTAAAGTCATACTCATATTAGGCTACAGATTTTGTTTTTCCTTCTTCTCTCCCTCCTCTCCCTTTTCTATGATTAGAGACTGCAGTATCAGTCTTGTTTTTGTTGTTGCTGTTTTTTAGTCATTTTTTTTTCTTTCATTTTTTTTTCCACTGGTGTTGTTTTGCTGTTATATGCCTCCCCCCCCCCCTTCTGCCTTTGGAGGACTCTTTGTCTCCCTATATTACACAAGAAGAGTCAGTAACTGCTGCCATACAGCTAAGTTACAATCACAATCTATAAAACACCAAAACCCAGGCAAGAATGAATACTAACTTCCATATACCAGAGAAACAGACAACACCTGTGAAAGTTACTCTGATTTAAACAATAAGAAGAGTGAAAAGGGAAGCCCACATCC
Organism: Chrysochloris asiatica; assembly: GCF_000296735.1. Classification (NCBI taxonomy): domain Eukaryota; kingdom Metazoa; phylum Chordata; class Mammalia; order Afrosoricida; family Chrysochloridae; genus Chrysochloris; species Chrysochloris asiatica. The sequence goes on from NW_006408531.1 coordinate 27,740,180, forward strand.
TGATCACATCTTCCTGTAAGCAATCAGAAAGCATAAAAAATACCAAAACACATACTCAATTAAGTAGTAAGGCCACAGATAAACACTAAACATGTCCAAGAATAAAAAGCAGATGACCATATCATCACATGTCCAGAAATAAGATAAAATATCTGAGACAAATGACCTAGAGGTAGACATGGACTCCATCTGGAAGGATGGCATGCCTTGGAAATGCCTGAGAAGGAATTCAGAAAAATGACTATAAAATGTTTCAAAAC
>NW_006408531.1:27741259-27742614 GCF_000296735.1 Chrysochloris asiatica
CAGAAGCTAAGGGATTTTGCCAAAGCCAACCCTACTATGTAAAACATCCTACAGGGAGTTCTGTGGACCAACAAGAACAAACAACAACCAGAGATTGACATATGTGGCAGCACCTCCCAGAATTAAGTCGACAGAAAGAAGAGTCAAGAACAGCACAAAAATATAAGAATAAACTCAGAGAATCTGGGAGGTCAATCTGTGATCCAAACAAGTACAGTGTAAAAGAAGGTAAACACGTAGGAACAGAGATCCACATGGTGAGAAGGTCAGGTTGATTACAGGATAAAATAGACTGCACTAAATGGAGAGAAAAGTCAATGGACTATAAGGCAACCTCAAAAAAAAAAATTAACACTTCACAAAATACCAAGAGAATGAAAATCCAAAAAGAACATGGAAACATTAAAACTATGGGGAAACTCACAAGAAAGAACACAAAAAGCATGGACTCAACAAAGGAAGACACACAGAACAAAGAAAGCAGCAACACCACAAAAAAGCAAACATAATGGCAGCAATTAATCCATACCTAACGATGATCACACTGAATGTAAACAGATTGAATGCACCTGTTAAGAGATGGAGGGTGGCAGAATGGATAAGAAAACAAGATCCTTCAATATGCTGCCTGCAAGATCTATCTTGAAGTACAACACTGTGTGTAATAGGATAATATCCATACACCTACAAGGAAGATCAGTTAATACCATTATTTCTGAAATTTACACACCTACCACTAAAACCAGTAATAAGATTGAAGAATTCTACCAGCTTCTTCAGTCTGGAACTGATCAAATGTGCAATCAAGATGTATTTGATCATTACTGGCAATTGGAATGTGAAGGTTGGAAATAAAGAGGAAGGATCAGTAGTTAGAAAATATGGCCTTGGTGATAGAAATAATGCTGGAAATCACATAATAGAATTCTGCAAGACCAATGTAAATACCTTTTTTAAACAACATGAAAGACAACTATACACATGGACTGCACCATATGGAATACATAGAAATAAAAATGACTACATCTATGGAAAGAGATGGTGGAAAAGCTCCATATCATCAGCTAAAATAAGGCCAGGGACAGACTGTGGACAGACCATCAGTTGCTCAGATGCAAGTTCAGGCTGAAGCTGAAGAAAATCAAAACAAGTCCACAAGAGCCAAAATATGACCTTGAACATCCCCTTGGTACACAGGGAAGACTGTGATGGGCAACTTAGTCATTGGCTATTTAAAATGGGAGTAGGGGGTGGATACAAAGGCAAGAAGTGACTGGCTTACAAGCTTTCAAGAGGGATCCTAGTTTCAAAGGGTGTGGGAAAAGGTAGAATCTCCACTGAGTGATTCCCAACCT
>NW_006408531.1:27745927-27754298 GCF_000296735.1 Chrysochloris asiatica
GATAAAAAAACAAGATCCTTCAATATGCTGTCTGCAAGAGACACATCTACATACAGATATAAAAACAGATTGATAGTCAAAGGATGCAAAGAATATATATCAAACTAATTGCAATAAAAAACAAGAAGGAATGGCAGTACTAATCTCTGATAAAATAAACTATAAGGCAAAAGTCAGCATAATAGATAAAGATGGACATTATCTCATGATTAAAGGGACAATTGAACAAGATGACATAACCATAATAAATATCTATGTTCCAAATGAAAGAGTCCTGGTGTGGCACTGTGGGTTAATGCACCAGACTGCAAAGCCGTTTATACTGCAAGGTTGGCAGTTCAAACTCACCAGCTGCTCTTCGGAAACCATACACAGGGTCACTATGTGTTGGATCGACTCAATGGCACTTAACAACAATGAAAGAGCTCCAAAATATATAAAGCAAGCTCTAATAGATTTGAAAAGAAATAGACGAATCTACAATAATAGTGGGCAATATTACTTCACTGCTTTCAAAAATAGAACAACCAGAAAGAAACTTGACAAAGACACAGAGAAACTAAACAACACAATCAGGCAACTGGACCACGTAGATGTATACAGAGCATTCAACCCAACAACAGCACAATACACCTTCTTTTCCAGTGTACATGGAACATTCTCCAGAATAGAGAACGTGTTAGGCCACAAAACAAACTTCCATAAATTTACAAATATCAACATACTACAAAGCATCTTCTCAGACCACAATGCTATCAAATTAGAAGTTAACAATGAAAAGATCAAGGAAATAAAGTCAAATACATGGAAACTGAAAAACACCCTGTTGAAAAGTGAGTGGGTAGTAAAAGAAATAAAACGGGAATTCACAAAGTTCCTAGAAACAAATGAGAACGAAAACACAACATACCAAAACCTTTGGGACACAGCGAAAGCCATGCTGAGAGGACAGTTTATTGCAAAAAATGCACACATCCAGAAAGAGACATAGAGGAAAAAATAATAATAAAAAGAAATGCATAAATAGAAATCCTCATCAGTGTTCTTATAGGAGTAGTTTGGTTGAATCTAAGGATATATGTGGTTAATAGGAGGAAATGAAGCTGTGAAATAGGCATAGATCAGATTATATAAATGTATATATCATATAAGAAGTTTTATCTTCTCCTGTAAGATATGGGAAATAATTTTAAGGTAGGTTTTATTTTAAATTTATATGCTATGACTCATAAATGTGATACAATCCCAACACACCCAAAAGCAATAAGTTAGAAACATGCCCAAAGGATTCTATGAAGCAGGTTAAAGAAAATGCATATGAAAATAGCTAAATAGCTAAATAGGAGATACAGTGGGAAAACATGGCTTTATAGTACAACTGCAAAAGGTGTCGAATAACTTTCTACATTGAAAGAAAGGATTTTTTGGTCATATCACTTTTTACAGAGTCTAGAATGAGACTGATTATTAGAAATAATTGATTGTGGCTACTGGATTAATATTACTACACACACACAAACAAATGTATTCAGCCTGCAAGCAATGTCTGCAAATTGTGATGGATCTCTATGAACATTCAGCCCATTTATTGTGGTTCTTCAACTGTGTAAAATTATCTCACTGTAATACAGAATCCTAAGTCTTCTCACTTTCAGAAATAGACTCTCTAGTTTGTATTACAAAAATAACCAACAAGTACCTTTTCTAAATGGAGTCCTGATGTGGCACTCTGAGTTAATGACACAGACTGCAAAACCATTTGAACTGCAAAAGGTCGGCAGTTCAAGCTCACCAGCTGCTCCTTGGTAACTCTATATAGGGTCGCTATGGGTCGGAACCAACTTGACAGCACTTAACAACAACAAACCTTTTCAAAAATTCATTATGATCAAGGCCCTATATTAGATGTTTTTCAAGCAGTATCCCAAAGTTATAAGAAACATAGTGTGTCCACATCTTATGGATAAGAAAACCAAGTTGTAAAGAATTTAAGGAGCCTGTTTAAGAACATGTAGATGAATATTTGACTAAACTGAAATTTAGGATGTCTGACCCAGAAGACAGACTATCTTAATATATTTACTCAATGAAGTTTTATTTGTTGATATTATGTGACTATGACAGTCATTTCACTAAAGCTCTCTCTATGAATCATAAGTTTAACAGGTAATTATACAAAATCTATGCTTACTAAAGCACACTCACACACTGCAAGAAAATCAATGCAAACGTATTTCAGTAGTGTTTGGCTAAAATTTATATGAAATTTATGTGCTCCAGGTATTATCAAAAAAGAAAGTTCATTTTAAAAATATTTTAAGAACAGTTTTTCGTATCATTTTGTGATGATTAAGCATTAATCAAAACAGAAGCTCTAAGAATTGTAAATTATCAAATGATGAATAAGAGACCATAATTAACTTATTCATTTGTTCCAGACAAGGTGCTACTGCTGTTAAACGCCATAGAGTCAGTTCCAAATAGAACCTGTACAGAATTTCCAAAGGGCAAGTAGTGGGTTTGAACCACTGACTTTGCAGTTAGCAGTCCAGCGTTTATCTTGCAGGACCACACCAGGACTCCATGCTGGATACCAAAAATAGAATGACTTGACACTGAAAAGCTATTTACATTGTGACAATCAACTTGATAAACCTAAAATATGCTTTTTTAAATGAGCTCTTCCCATCTACAAATCTGTTCCCAGAAATCACATAAAACAAGTCTTATTTTACTTGTAAGAAACAGCAGGACTAATATATAAAAGTCAGGATTACTAAAATTTTATTTTTAGAAGATAAAAAAGAAATAAACTAATTTGTAAAAGTACTGCCAGTGCTGAAGTTTACGCTGAAGGTTAATAAACTGTAGTTAAGGTCTTTCTAGGTATTAAAATTTTGTTCTAAATGTGTGTAATTTTCACATATGCAAGTCTACTGTTATAAGGAGCTCTGGTAGCGCAGTGATTATGAATCGGCCTGCTAACCTCAGGGTCAGCAGTTCAAAACGACCAGCTGTTCCGCGGGAGAAAGATGAGGCTTTCTGCTTCCGTAAAGATTGACAGCCTCAGAAACCCTGCACAGGGTCTCTATGAGTCGGAATCAACTCCACGGCACATTACCACCACCAATTTTATACAATATTTTTTTCGTGGACAGAGAGTATTTTCATAGGGATACATTGCAGAGTACATTGGATATCTTGGCATGAAGGATCCATTTAGCCATGTCCCTCTAACCATATTGCATCTAGGGTTTTTTTTGTTGTTGTTGTTGTTGTTGTTTTAAGTTTTTATTGTGAATTATGTGTTAGTTTACGTGGGTGAACATTATCGTTGCATTCATCCTATCATATTTTGTTTCATTGAATGATCACAATCCCATACATGTGTCATCAAACAATAAAAGGGTGCCAGCACACAGCCGCTCTCCCTCCCTGAGTCCAGAGTCACCAGCTGTGTTTAGATGCTGCCACCATGTGGCAAAAGAAAGAAGGTACTGGGTCCCATATGCAAGGCAGAGGGGGTGAGAAGGAAGGTGTTCACAAAATTCAACATTTTGTGAGGATATTTTGTTTTACTGTAAAAGTTAGTATTAAATAACTGCTAATATTTTAGATTTGCCATACTTTAAACAGCATTACAAATATAATTTTTTGTAGAATAAATTTTCATTAATATTTCATTTTTTGATGCTGCTACTTGAGGGGGGAAAAAGACATTAAAAATATGATTAGAGAGTAGGTAGTTAATTAAAAAGAAAAAATCCAAGCCTCATTAATTTATTGCCTTATTCACTTACATACTTGTTTAGGCCAATGGGCCTAATGACAATAAAAACAAAACCAACAACTAAATTGTAAAATTTAGTGCTAAAATTTTGGTAGATGTACTTTATATTCTTATATTATAGTTTTTTAATTTATTTTTCTTACATGCAATTCAGTTCTGTGCAGTCAGTTATTGTTAAAAGCCGTCTAGCCGATTCCGATTCATAGCGACCCTGCATAGTGTTTCCGAGGAGTAAACTGGTGAGATTGAACCTCTGACCTTGAAGGTCAAACCTACCTGCAGTCCAGCACATTAACTCGCAGCGCACATAATAGGTGGCAGTAACTATTTACTAAAAAAAAAAAAAATGTGTATCTGCTTTAGGAAAGCTTTTTCTTTGGATAAAAATATATACAATGAAAACTGAAGGAAGGCAAGAACTCGAAGGTACTATCTTGTTTTTCAGGACCTTGCAAGGTTTCTGGCTTTGACAGGGTGCTGTCCGAGCAATTTTCTCACTCTCTACTTGAGGAAACTACTTGAGTTTTTATTTGACATGTTTCTATCTTATCCAGGTTCTAGCTTTCACAGGTTTTACTGGTAGTCTCCAACTTACGTGGGGTTCCATTCTGAAGACTCCATTGTAAACTGGTTCTAACATAAGTCAAATATTTCTCTCTCTTTTTTTTAACTTTTAATTATTGTTGCCTTTTATTTCAGTGGCCTCATAAATCTGATGTTTATCTTAGGAGATTGAAAACATTTCAATATAAATTTGCAGATACAGTTTAAAACTGTATGTAATACATATAACAAATGATGTTGTTTAGGGCTGTCAAGTCGGTTCCGACTCATAGCAACAGTATTTTTTTCTTGGACAGAGTTTCAACTCATAGTAACCCTATGCAGGGTTTCCGAGGAGCAACTAATGGGTTTGAACCACCACCTTGCAGATCAAATCGACTTTGCAGTCGAGTGCTTATCCTACTGAGCTACACCACGAGTCCATAACAAATGATAAGATATATGAAATAAATATGCAAATGGTCGTCAGTGGGGCTCTTTGTAACTTGAGTATGTTCTTACTTGGGGATTACCTGTACAGCAAAATGTCTATCTATATATTATGTTATGTAGTTGTTGTAAGCGCCGTTGAATCAGTTCTGAAACATAGCTACCCTTTATAAGGTTTCCGAGCAATGGCTGGTGAATTTCTTGTTGTTAGGTATCATTGAATTGATTCCAACTCATTGTAATCCTATGTACAATAGGATAAATGTTGTTAGTTCCTAAATCATCCTAACAATCGCTGCTATGTTTCAATCCATTGTCGTAACCACTGTGTCGGTTCATCTCATTGAGAGTCTTTCTTTTTCAATGACCCCTATTTTACCTTGTTCCCTCCTGATACCATGCCTAAAACACATGAAAGAAGTCTCATCACACTTGCTTCCAAAGAGCAGTTTAGCTGTACATCTTCTAAGGCAAATTTGCTGTTTTTCTGATAGTCACTGACATATTCAATGTACTTCACCACATCATAAACCAAATGCATCAATTCTTCTCTGGTCTTTTACTCATTGTCTAGTTTCCACATGCATGTAAGGCAAGTGAAAATCTTATGGCTTGGGTCAAGTATACCTCACACTGATATCTTTGCATTTTAATAGTTTAAACAGGTATTTTGTGGCAGATTTACTTAATGTCATTTGATTTCTTGACTGCTGCTTCCATGGGTGTTGATCTTTAATCCAACTAAAACTAAATCCTTGACAACTTCAATCTTGTTTCTATTTATTGATGTCTATTGGACTTGACGGCACTTAACAACAACAACAATTGTTCCATTGGGAGACTTTTTGTTTTCTTTATGTTGAGACATAATCTATTTTTGAAAGGTATGTTTTCATTGTTGTTAAGTACCCTCGAGTTGGTTTGGACTCATGTTGTTGTTAGGTGCCATCGAGTCAGTGCCGACTCATAGCGACCTTATGCACAACAGAATGAAACACTGACTGATCCTGGGCCAGCCTCACTATTGTTGCCATGTTTGAGTCTATTGATGCTGCCACTTTGCCAATCAATCTTGCTGGGGGTTCTTCCTCTCCTTCTCTGACCCTCCACCTTACCAAACATGATATCCTTCTCCAGCGACTGGTCCCTCCTGATAATTATCCAAAGTATGACAGCCAAAGTTTAGCCATCTTGGCCTCCAAGGAGCACTCTGGCGGCACTTCTTCCAACACAGATCTGTTGGTTCTTTCGGCAGCCCATGGCACTTTCAATATTCTCCTCCAACACCATTATTCAAAAGCAATCCATACCGAAGGCTATGCTCTTCATAGAGACCCACTATAGGGTTTCTGAGGAGTGGCTGATGGGTTTGAACCACCAACTTTGTAGTTAGCAGATCAGTACCACAGCAGGACTCCAGTCTTTGTTATAAACCTTCACATTTTTATTTTTAAATGATGCTTTCATGTTGCACCTCCCAACTCTCAACAATGATGCAAATGTTTGTAATGTTTGCCTGTATAACGCATGTAATTAAATTTTATTTTTATACTATATTTTTGTGTGTACACATTTAGTTTTATTGTAACAAAGCAACTTGTACACATTTAACGTTTAAAACTGAGCATCATCTTTCTTTTTCAGTGAAAACAAAAGAATTTTTAAAAACAAACAGGAAGAAAATTACAATAAAGAATGTCAATTCCAAATAAGATCCAAAGGTTCTGCTGATTCTCCCATTGAGTGGCAGGGCTGAAGTCATCATTAGGAGAGAATTTTATTTTAAAAGTGTCATCTTAAACTGCAAGGATGTCTGTTAAACATCACAATTAAATATGCCAAAAGAGAAGCCATGTTGTCAAAATGCCCACTTAACCCACCCAAACATCTCAAACCCGCCCTTTGCTGACCATCTATAACCCCATTTTTTTTTTTTTAAGATTTTTTTTTCTTTTTTAAAAAACAAGAGAAAATAGACAGATACGTGTTGGTAAATGCTAACTGTCCATATTCACATAGTGACACAGTGTAATCTCTGAGCCCAATATACAGAGAAAGGAGGAAAGAAGCTAGAATTCTATGCACTGCTACACAGGGGCCTAGCACCCTCCAGCTTCCAGCAGAGTGAAGGGAGCAGAAGGGAGGTTTTTTTGTTGTTGTTTTTTCCCCCACAGAGCACAGTGGTGTGTTGATTCCATAGTTTTTGTTGAGACAGGAAGGGATAAAAATTAATTTGGGAACAGAAGGGGTAGAGATTCTTTTCCCACTGTATCTGCTTAAGATATTCCCCACCACCACCACCACCAAAATATGTTGAGAACCATGGTGTAAAGGAGAGAAAAGAGACCTCAAGAACAGGGCGACTGAGCACATGAGGGGGAAAAAGCCTATACTATATTTTTTAATGAGGTAAATAATCTTTGGGAGTGATTTTTAACCAAATCCTTCCCTCTTTGGATGGGGGTAGAGGATTGCTGGGAGAAGCACCCAAGCTTCTGAATTCCCAGTATTTCTATGACTAACATAGTTGTTCAATGCCCACAATGGCATCCTAGCCATATAACAAGAAATGAAAAATTAGAAACAATGGAAAAATATGGAGGAAAAGATCTTGAAGCAGGAAAATTAGAAAGTAATATACTACTAGTTAGAAAAAAATCTAATGTAATTCAAAAGAAGGCATTTTATGTAGTCATTTAAGAAACTCTGTAGAAAAGTAAGTGTTTTCATTCAAATATTTGCAATTGCTTGTATTATATTGAAATCTAAAGACACATTATCTGAACTATACGGTAAACTATAAACAAATTTAAGACTGAGAAAAGGTAACACACAAATAGAATTTGAGTTTACTTAAAATACAGCTTTTTAAACTTATCTTGTGTAAACATATCCTGTAGGTTTGCTCATTTAAAATATCTTTCTATTAGATCTTTTAGTTCTTATAAAATTGAAAACTAATTTACAGAATACTTTTTCAGTATTAAATGCTGTGATGTTATAAGGTACCATTTCAACTTTGAAATTTCACCAGAATTTCTAAAGCAGTGCTTACACAGATTATTTTACACTTCAGTATATGTAATAAAACAGTTATCTGCAGTGGAAAAAAATCATTTGGGGAGCAAACTGTATTTCAAAATTTGAGTTTCAGTAATACTCTTAGAAGAATTAATTGTACAGTAGGTAATATGACTACAAATAGGAATATGAAATAAAACCCTTCCACACAGATTTAATTCTCTAATATATAAAATAATGTGTAAACTAATAATTATATTATCTTATCTTATGTTTTCTTAACCATGAAACAAAATAATTAATTTCTTAGAAAGATATACCTATTCACAATAGGAAGATATACATAAAGTTGTATTGTAAGCAATTTTAGCTGCTGTATCTACAGATGTCTTGAAAACATTATTTTAAATATGTTGTTGTTGTTAGATGGTAACTCATAACAACCAAATGCACAACAGAATGAAGCAATGCCTGGTCCTGTGCCATCCTCACAATTGTTGTTATGTTTGAGCCCAGTGCTGCTGTCACTGTGCCAATCCATATCATTGGGGGATCTTCTTTTTCTAT
>NW_006408531.1:27754398-27754973 GCF_000296735.1 Chrysochloris asiatica
AACAACAACAATGGTTAATGATATGCTTGTTGGCTGCCAATATGTTCTTTGGTGAAGTGTCCTGTGCTTAATAAAAAATATACAATTGCAGAAATAATAGAATAAAATATCGATAAATAATCACAGTTTGAGAGAAAACTTTTAAATTATGCCATCAAACATAAAAGTCATTAATGTTCTTGTAATTAAGGTTTTTTTTTTTCATAAAAATGCTTTTTAAAATACTAAACATGTAAATTAAATTGGAAAAGTAGATTAATGAAACCCATTGAAATACAAAATTCATTGACTATCCTTAATATATTGAGGTCTTTCTCAAGCCAAATGAATGGGTTAGGTGTTCTGAAGTTAACCTAAGCAGACAGAACATTTTCAGGAAATTCATCTACTGGCCTTCAGATACGTGTATCTTATGCTCACATATAAATATGGTCCTGCTGTAATCAGTGTAAACCATTTGGGCCAGAGACCATGCAAGGCAGACTAGTAGAGTATATTATTTACATAATCAATGATTCTTGGTGTTTCAGAACATCATGCAGCTTCTAGTTTTTCTGCTGTCTAAGAAAATAATA
>NW_006408531.1:27756018-27757595 GCF_000296735.1 Chrysochloris asiatica
TAGTAGTCTCACATAGCAATGTATTAAGGCTGAAGAAAACATGTTAGCAATGTAATTTATCAAGTTTTCTTTGTCATGACATACGTAGACAAGCTCAAGAAAAGGATGGTATGTATAGTTGATATACCCTTGAGTAGATGTTGATGTAATCTTGTTAGTATGCACTAATAATGGAAGAGGGAGTCCTGGTGTGGTGCTGTAGGATCAGCACTGGACTGTGAACCACAAGGTCTGTGGTTCAAACCCACCAGTTGCTCCTCGGAAACCCTATTTATACTGGGTCACTATGAGTTGGAACCAACTCCACAGCACTTAACAACAATAATGGAAGAGACAGGTAATAGAGTTCCATATTGAATTATCTTTTTCTTCATCACACACTGGGAATCCAAAACAATGTATAAAATAATTCTTTCTTTTAGTTTTAAATCAGATTTTCCAATCTATCCCTATTTCACAATGGGCAAAGTGTCTAAAGTAGCTGTTCTTCCTTAAACAAATCATGCCCACATCATCAAGGTATCTGGGATCTTTCAACTAAGTCTCAGGGTTGCCTCACCTATTCACATAATTGTAGTCAGGAGAAAATAAGTCTTCCTTTCTAGTACTACTGTCTGTATGCTCCTCTGCTCTCAACTCTATGTGTCCCTTGATCCTGCTGCTTCTTCCCCAACTCATGCATCTTTTACTCAGCCTATCCTGACACAGGTTGTTAAACATTCTATCTCATCCATTTCAAAGGACTTGGAAGTGTTAGTGGGGCAGTGAGGATCAGTGAGGAGAGGACTCTTTCCAGCATATCTCCTAGAGATTAATTATTGCATTTATGGTGCTGTAGGATAAGCACTAGGCACCAGGATCAATTTGAGCCTCGTGGTATTGATTCAAACCCACCAGCCACTCCTTGGAAACCCTATACAGGGTGACTATCAGTCAGAACTGACTCAACAGCACTTAACACAAGAACAATTAAAAGTAAATGATTTGGCCCTTGGGGTCGGCTTGGTGTACGTCTCTTGTCCCACGAGAAGCAAGCGAGTGAAACGCATTTCGGGTTTGAAACTGTGTCAGAAGAGGAGAAAGGAGGCAAAGTCTATCATGTGTTTCAAAGTGTGGCAAAGAAGTATGACGTGATGAACGATATGATGAGTCTTGGGATCCATCGTATTTGGAAGGATTTGTTGCTCTGGAAGATACATCCGTTTCCTGGGACCCAGCTGCTAGACGTTGCTGGAGGCACAGGTGATATTGCTTTCCGGTTCCTAATTACATTCAAGCTCAGCACCTGGGAAGGCAGTTAAGAGCCCAGCAGAATTTATCTTGGGAAGAAATTGCCAAAAAGTACCAGAATAAAGAAGACTCCCTGGGTGGTTCCTACGTTGTGATCTGTGACATCAACAAGGAGATGCTCAAAGTTGGGAAGCAGAAAGCTCTGGCTCAAGGATACAAAGCTGGACTTGCTTGGATTCTGGGGGATGCAGAAGAACTACCCTTTGACGATGACGTTTGATGTTTACACCATTGCCTTTGGGATCCGGAATGTGACACACATTGATTGGGCACTCCAGGAAGCCCAT
>NW_006408531.1:27758585-27760220 GCF_000296735.1 Chrysochloris asiatica
GGTCACTAAGAGTCAGAACTGACTCTATAGAATTTAACAATAATCACTGCATAATTATGGAATAGATTATAGCAAATTTGATCTGCTGTATTCAGTTTTCTAAATAAAAATGATATATGAGTTGATATGAACAGTCATTTGTCTACCAAAATAAAATATTTCCTAATTTTGATTTGTGCTGGACTAACAATGTGTGCTTTGTTGGCTATGCAAAGACTTTCAATTGTATGGTTTATACAAGCTGGGGTCACAAACTGTGAATAACATTGTAAAGAATTGATATTCCAAAATACTTAATTGTGGTCATGAAGAGCCTGTACATAATCAAAGGCAGACATTAAAACAGAACAAGGGAATCTCAATGGTTTAAAATCAGGAAAAGTGTGCACCAGGTTGCATCCTTTAACCATATTTATTCAATCTGTATCAGGAGCAAATAATCCAAGAAACTGGATTATATGAAGAAGAAAATGTTGATAACTTGTTTCCATTGGGCCCTGTTTTCTCCCGAGAAAGTACCCACTGCAGCAGTCAAGGATAGGCTATATTCATATTTGGCTCACTGAACATGCACAAAAAGGACAGTCACAACCTACAGTTGAACCTGGAACAAAAGAATTTTGATCAAGGTCCAAAAACTTGCATGAAAGACATCATCAGACCAACTCACAACATTTGGAAACATGAAATTTGACAAGTCACTTATCCACCAAAGATCATAACCCCGCCCCAATGAGAATTCTTAACTATTCCTTAGAAAGCTGTTACATATTCATTATCCTCCCTCTCCAATTTACTTTCTGGTATATATAGTTGCCCTGGTGTGTTGCTGTGAGCTAATGCGTCAGATTGCAAAGTCTTTTGAACTGCAAAGTTGGTGGTACAAGCTCACCAGCTGCTCCTTGGAAGTGTTACTATTAGTCAGAATCAACTCAAAATTGCAAATGCCCTTTGTTTGGAAGCTTGCACTGGTGACTATGGTCATAGCTTGCTCCTTTGTTTCTCAACTAAAGTAAAGCCTTCCCTTTCACCTTCATCTAATCTCTGCTTTTCTTCCTCAAACCCTACTAAGACCTGAGTTGGTAACATGACTAGAGTTGTTTTTTCATATCCTAAAATTCATATTTGAGTATATTCTATTGAGTTTAGACCTACATGTTTCTTGTGCTCCATTGTTTTTTGGAGAACAGTTCTTCACTTGATTAATGTGGGATCTTGTTTTCTAATTTTCTACAATTGTTCATTAAAGATTTAATTTTCTGCCTGTTCATTTTTAGTATATGTTGGGGTTTTGCAACCATTAAAATAAAAAACACAATATAGATGTTTACAATTTAACTGATGGTAACTTTTTCTGTCAGGTTACCTAAATTCAGGTAATTTAGGTGTTTTTGCATTGTTTGCTTGTCTGTTTATTTATTGAACTACATCCTTAGCCAGAACCCAGTTCACAAAGCAATAGTGTTATGCTTAGATAAGTGGATCTCTATGCTTTGAAATGCAGAAATCATCAATCTCTTTGATATGCCATGCGAGTAAAGTTTTACTAAAGGTAATACAGAAATGGCTGCAAGCATACATTGACAGAAAACTTTCAGAGGTTCAAGCCGGATTCAGAAGAGGCTGTGGAATGAG
>NW_006408531.1:27761446-27761970 GCF_000296735.1 Chrysochloris asiatica
TAGTGAGGTTGGCCCAGAATCAGGCAGTGTTTTTGTTCTGCTGTGCTTAAGGTCGCTATGAGTCGGTACTGACTTGATGGCACCTAACAACAGCAACAACAGCAATGCTTGCTCCCATCTCACATGTGGGTGTGGAGATTCTACTTGGAGAAGAAGGGGAAGAGAGATATAAGAACAGAGAAATATGAAGTCAATTAAGTCCCCTTATTTGAAACAGACCTTGGAAACATTCATGATTAAGGGTGTTGTCAAAACCAGAGGAGCTTTGTTTTTTGAGCAATTAAGAGGAAGTGGGCAGTTTAATGACAGCCGTAATTTAAATGACAGACCAGCTAAAAGTTTAAGAGGATATCAGAGAAACAAACATTGTTAAAATTACTTATTTATATATCTATGTTTTTCAAAAGAAGATGAAGTAAGGAAGGCGAATAAATGTGCATTTATAGTTCTAGAGGCTGCGCATTAGGCTGATAACCAAGATGAGCAGTTCTAATTCACCGGCTACTCTGGTAGCGTAGTGGTTA
>NW_006408531.1:27762265-27763435 GCF_000296735.1 Chrysochloris asiatica
GCTGTGGGTTAATGCGCCAGACTGCAAAGCCATTTGAACTTCAAGGTTGGTGGTTCAAACTCACCAGCTGCTCCTTAGAAGCCCTATAGGGGTCGCTGGGTTGTAATTGACTCAATGGCACTTAACAACAACAACATTCAACTTGTGAGAAAGAAATATTGGTCTTATAAAGAAAGTTTAACAGAACAATTCCATGATCCTAAAAATCTCCTTCTGTGTTCCTTTTAAAAAAACTTTTATTGTTAATTGAGTAATGGTTTACAGAGCAGATCATCAATTTTACATTCAACAAATCATGTACTTTGTTTCATTACAACAATTGTAATCCATTCCATGTACCATCAGTTAACAGTACTTACCTCTATTCACTTTTAACTATTGTGTCTACCGCAACTTTCATCTTTCCTCTGCTAACCTCCCTCTTGTATATTTGTCTGTCCTGACACCCATGTTGGCATGCATCTACCTCTATGCCATGAATAATTGCCCCCCCAACCCCAGTAACCACCATAGATTATTTTACTAAGAAAACATTTTCTAACGTTTTGCAACATTGGTCTCACACAATATTTTCCTTTTGTGATTGACTAATTTTACTCAGCAAAATATACTAAAGGTTCATGCATGTTTTGAGGTATTTTGAAATTCATCTTTATTCTTCAATTGTGTAGTATTCCATTGTTTATATATTCCAATGCTTGTTTAACCATTCTTTTGCTGATGGGCATTAAGGTTGTCTCTGTCTTTTTGCTGTGTCTGTCGTAGACAGCATATTGAAGGACCCTGCTTTCTTATCCATTCTGTTCTTCTGTCTCTTGATTGGTGCATTTAATCCATTTATATTCAGTGTGATTACCAATAAATTCAATGTTAATTTATTGTTGTCATTTTTCTATGTGTGTGTGTTTTGGGGGTTTGCTGCTGGGTTTTGTAAAACATAATTTTCTATGTGGGGTTCATTTTTTGGTAGGTTTTCTTTTCATTGCCATTTCTGTTGTGTTGATGTTTTTACCAAATCATTCTGATTTTCCTGTCTTCATTTTGATGTGCAGGTGTATTAATTTTCTTAGCGGTTGCCCTGTAAGTTTCCCTGTTTAGGACAGTCTGTTTTATCTTGAAATCTGCTTGACTTACTTGTCATTTGGAATTTCTGTATCTACAGTATTCCCT
>NW_006408531.1:27764666-27773889 GCF_000296735.1 Chrysochloris asiatica
AAGCTGCTCTCAAGATTCTTTCCTTGTCTTTGGTTTTGGAAAGCTAGATTATGATGTATCTTGGTGATTTTCTTTTAGGATTATTCTGTTTGGGGTTCATTCAGATTCTTGTATGCATGTCTTCTTGTCTTTCATGATGTTAAGGAACTTTTCTTCCAACAATTCTTTTTAAATTTTCTCTGTGATCTTACTGTCTCCTCCTGTTTTGTAATTCCAGTCACTGGTAAGTTGTTCTTCTTCATGGTGTCTCACATAACTCTTAGACTTTCTTTGGATTTTTTCATTCTTTTTTCTGATTATTCTGCTAGCTTAGTATTGAGAGATTTTTTTCAAGTTTACTAACTCGGCCTTCCATTGCTTAAAATCTACTCCTTTGCCCTTTCAATGTATTGTCTATTTCTGAAATTTTAGAAACAATCATCTTTATTTTAATTGTAGGATTTGTATTGCTTCAAAATTTGCACTTATTTTTGTCTGTTTGGCCTTGTAGTGTTTTCTTGAATTCTTCTAATCTTTTTTCCCTGTATTTTCCTTGCTTTCCTGATCTGTCTATTAATACTTTGAAAGTACCTAAATATCACTCTTTTGAATTATGTTTCTGTTAGTCCCATTACCTTTCCTTCCACAGAAATGTTTTCTGCCTCTGCATCTTGGCATTTGTTTGAGCCATTTCTCTTATTTCTTTGTGGCATCTAAAGTTATCTGTTGTCTCCAGGGCATTGTGGGGGTTTTGCATTTGTACTTAATTGATGATTTTATGTTGATGTGTTCTTAGGCTCTCACCAATTCTTTCCTGTGAGTGTAGTCTGAGAATGGAAGCATATACACTGTTCTTTTTTGCCATTTGTGTCCCTCAGTTTATGATGGGTTTGGCTGGAGTTGACTGCTGTTTATCATTAATCAAATGATATAACATCTGGTGTTGGCTCTTGCCTATTGGATGGAGCTACAGAAGTTGTGGATATGGCTGGGCTGTATGGGCACAGTTACTGATTCCTGCTGGGTGGAAAAGGAAAAAAAACTTTCTCTAAACACCTAGACAGAAGAATACAAGCAGAATAAATAAACAAGGAACCAACAATAAAATGATAAAGTAATAAAGAGAAAAAAGAAATAAAGACAGGCAGCAACCAGGAAAAAGGGCATACTAAGTATAGGACAAAAGAGGGACAGAGAAATGAAGGTATAGAAGAGAAAAATTAGAAAGAAGAAATTTTTTTTAAAAAGTAAGGATAACAAAAATGAGAAAAGAGGGACAGGAAATTGGAACAATAGAAGAGAAAAATAAGAGTGGGAATAAAAAGAATAAATAAACTAAAAAATTTTAAAATAAAATAAAACACTGAAAAACCAGGAAAAGGAACGATGAAAAGAAAAAGAGGGTAAAGAGTAGTAAAGAAAGATCAAAAGGAGAAAAAAGAAGAAGGGAAGTGAGAAGCAGAAGAAAAGAAGGAGAAACAAAAGCAGAGAAAGGATAACATTCAAGGTAATAGAAAGAGAAGAAGGAGGAGACAGAATAAAGAAACGAAAACTCTGAAATAAAAAGAAAAAAACTAAACTCAAAACCAAAAAATTTACAAAGCATTGTAGTTGTTCAACCCAGAGAGGAGAAACCTCTAGGGGGACTTTTGCAAGCCAAGGACTCACAAGGTGGGTGTGGGATGGATGGACAGTATTTTCTGACCCTAGATAGAGTTCCTAGCAGCCTTGGTGTTATCTATGTTCAGGGTACTCAATCCCAGTCATGGAGGCCCTTGATAGAGCTGGTTTGTTTCTTTTAGGACCTCAGGGCAGCTGGGGGCAGAGTGACTGGTTAAATGCTGATCTGGTGACATTGCAGTTTTTGTAGGTCTAGAGCTGAGCTCAGCTGAATCCAAGCACCAAACCCACCAGCTGTTCCAGGTAGAACGATGTGGAAGTCTGCTTCTGTAAAGATTACAGTCTTGGAAGCCCTATGGGGAAGTTCTACTCAGTCTCATATGGCTGCTATGATTTGGAATCAACATGAAAGCAATGCAATAATATGAGTAGTGATTTATCTTATCTTTTGCTCTTTTTAGTATTTCTGTTTAACTATAATATTTTCCCAAATAAAACCTCCTTATCATCTCCATTTAATCCTGTTGTAACTTTTATCTCAGTTCAGGTCTCTATTCTTACATAAATCTTTTAGGATACAGCTTATTGCTTGGTATGCTATAGGTACTTGCTCCATTAGCTCTTTGCTAATAAAATGTTTTCTAAATATGACAACTTTTAAAAAAGGAAAGCTCAATTACCCTAAATGAAGATTTTTGTTCTAAATTATTCATGCCATAGAAAAGTGCTACATCCAGTCTTTCTTAGTACCCTTCAGTTTTACTATTTTTCCTGTATGCAAATTTCATGATTTTTAGTTTTCAGCTCTTAAACATGAAACTTGATTCTTGTATTGGCTAACAGCATTCCATAATAATGACTGTCAAGTTTAAGTTACCTCTAATCCAAGCAGGATTTTAATATAACTTGTCATTAAATTGATAGAAAACCTCATAAGTGGCTCTTGAGTTTGTTTTTTATTTTCCAAGAGACTTTAAAAAGTTAATGACCCTACCCAGAGAAGCAGTGATGCCTGAAATGGAGCCAGAGATGATGACGTGGAGCGATGGAGCAGCTGGAGACTTTAGATCCAGAGAGGGAGAGCGACTGTGTGCTGAAGACCTGGGGGGTACGGGGGAAGGATTGCATGGAGAGGATTATAACCATGGCAATGAGACAATATACAATAGAATGAATGTAAGGCTGATGTTCTCCCATGTAAACTATCACATAATTCACAATAAAATATTGAAAAAAAAAAAAGTTAATGGATCTAGGAGCAGAGGTCCCTGGGACCATCAACATAGAAGAGCGGAGAGTGGGACCATACCCAGAGAAGCAGTGATGCCTGAGATGGAGGCAGAGATGATGACGTGGAGAGATGGAGCAGTTGGGGACTTTAGATCCAGAGAGGGAGAGGGACTGTGTGCTGAAGACCGGGAGGGTGTGGGGGCAGGCTTGCAGGGTATACCCTTTGGTTGGTTAATGATGCATGGAGGGGATTGAAACCATAACAAGGAAATTATATATGATAGAATGAATGTAAAACTAATGTTCTCCCATGTAAACTATCACATAATTCACAATAAAACATATTTTTAAAAAAAGTTAATGGAAAAATTCCATTATCTTCTAGTCCCATTTTTCCATGAACTTTTTGAACCCACCTCACAACATGCTCAAAAGGGATTCAATAAAAGAAATTTACCTAAGAAGAAAAGTAGGTGCTTTTTATAGAGGGATGGAATAACGATACAAGAGAAATGGAGTACTTCAAAATATGTAATCGCTGAAAACCTTATGAGAAGCAGTGGAACGCTGCCAGCCCCATAATACTGAATATTGAAACATGATGCAAACACCAGAATGTTGTCAGATGTAATGCCAGAAATTAGCTACTCAGGTTGGAAGGCACTCAAGATATGTGTGAGGAAGAGCTGCCTCCTCAAAGTAGAGTTGGCCATGATAACACAAATGTAGTACAGCTTTCAGGAACTTCATTTGCCAATGGGACACAACTCAAAATGAGGAGAAACAGCTGTAAACAACCATTAAAAATCGGAACATAGAATAAATGATGTATTAATCTAGGAAGGTTGGAAGTTGTCAAAAATGAAATGGAACACATAAGCATAGATAGCTTAAGCATTAGTGAGCTGAACTGAACTGATGGTGGCCATTTTGAATCTGATAATCACATGGTTTACTATGCCAACAATGACAAATTGAAGAGACATGGCATCACATTCATCAAAAAGAACATTTCAAGGTCTTGCAGTACAATGCTGTCTGTGTTAGGGTAATATCCATACATATACAAGGAAGACCAGTTAAAGACTACTATTATTCAAATTTATGCACCAAACACTAAAGCCAGTGGGCATAAAATTGAAAAATTCTACCAAATTCTTTAGTCTGGAATTGATCAAGCATGTAATCAAGACTTATTGATAATTACTGGCAACTGGAATACAAATGATCAGTGGTTGGAAAATGTGGCCTGGGTGATAGAAATGATGTGGAAATCTCATGATAGAATTTGCAAGACCAATGACTTCGTCATTGCAAATACCTTTTTTAAACAGCATTAAAGACAACTATGCACATGGACCTCAGCAGATGGAATACACAGAAATCAAATTGACTACATCTGTGGAAAAAGACAGTGAAAACCTTCATATCATCAGCCAAAAGAAGACCTGGGATGGACTGTGGAACAGACCATCAGTTGCTCATATACAAGTTGAGACTAAAGCTGAAGACAATTAAAACCAGTCCACAAGAGCCAAAATAGGACCTTGAACATATGTCACCTGAATTTAGAGATCATCTCAAGAATAGATTTGATGAATTAAACACTAATGACCAAAGAACAAGAGTTGTGAAATGGCATAAAGAACATCATACGGGAAGAAAGCAAAAGGATATTAAGAAGACAAGTAAAAAAGAAAAGACCAAAATGGATGTCAGAAGAGACTCTGAAACTTGCTCTCTATCATGGAGATCTCAATTAAACGCAAGGAATGAGGAGATAAAAGAGCTGAATAGAAAATTTCAAAGGGAAACTTGTTGTTGTTGTTGTTGTTAAGGACCATTGAGTTGGTTCCAACCCATAGCAACCCTGTATAGGGTTTCCGAGGAACAGCTGGTGAGCTTGAACCGCCAACCTTGCAGTTCAAATGGCTTTGCAGTCTGACACATTAGCCCACAGCATCACACCAGGACTCCAAAGGTAAGATAGAGAATGCAAATTCAAAATTGTTAGGAAATATGTAAAGACCTGGAGTTAAAAATCAAATTGGAGAACATGCTCAGCATTTTTCAAGCTGAAAGAACTGAAGAAAAATTCAAGCCTCAAATTCAAATATTGAAGGATTCAGTGGGCAAAATATTGAATGATGCAGAAAGTATCAAAGAAGATGGAAGTGATGGAAAACTGTTTGCAACACAATACTGTGTGTGGTACTGGTCAGTTTCTAGATATCATTTTATTAATAAACAGAATAACACCTAAAACAAATTCTTGCCTATAGTACAGGAAGACAACTATTGAAGAATGGATTGATTGTTGACTTTAACCAGGAATGGCAACAACCATAAGGTTATTCCATTTTTATAAAATTGGAAATAATGCAGTAATAGCTTGATATTGTTTTGGTTTTTAAAGAAAATATTTTGCTTTCTTTTACAGAAATTTATCATTGATGTATTTTATCTATAATTATTAGACATGCAGTAGATATTTTTTCATAGTGGATTGACAACTAATGAAAGATCTGTATGGTCTCAGCGATAAGTATATTTTGAAGGTCTAATATGGAAATGGAGTCCTGGCATGGCATTGTGGGTTAATGTGCTGGACTGCAAGGTCAGTTTGAACCACAAGGTCAGTTGTTCAAGCTCACCTGTTGCTCCTTGGAAACCTTGTACAGGATCACTATGGGTCAGAACCAACTCAATGGTACTTAACAACAACAATATGGAAATATACAAGTGTAGATTGGTTCTGTATTTTTTTATATTTATCTGCTGGTACATTCAAAGATCATATTTTCATGGAGCCAGAAACCAATGATTTTTGAGTTAGTATTTTCGGAGGAGGCAATCTTAATTTGTAAAATACATGAAGTACACTTTGAAATAAACCCCACAGAAAAGAAAAGCTCCAAATAAACAGGATTAATTTAGAATATCGATCATTTCATACCATTTATCTCTTTCCTGTACTTAATAGCAGGTAGAAGTACAAACTGGTTAAGAGTAGAGGCTTTCCTTCGTGGAGAACTATAAAGGACAAGAATTAGGAAGAGCACTCTACCACCCTTGAAAGTTCATTATGCCTTCATTCTGGTTCCACTTTATAGCATAAATGGCAACTTGGCACATTTAGGCTGCTAACAAATCACAAAGAGTTTGATAAAAATCCATATTACAGATTAAATGTTGATTACTTGGTATGTACCTTGTTATTCCTTAGAAATATTGCATTGAGTAAATAAATACCCTCATTACTGGACTTCTTGTCTATCATGTCCTCTACTTTTTAAGAGTTTCTATGTTGAAAAAGCTGCTGTGGCTTTTCTATGGTAGGTAAGTAGTGTAGAATAAAATAGCAAAATACTTGATAAAATATTAAAATAAAAAAAAAGATTGGAGGAGTATCAAAAAGAAATGGTCAATGTTCAACCATTTAACAGTCAGCATGTGACCAAGTGTCAGCGGTAATAGAAGAAGTCCAAGGTGCACTGAAGACATTGGTGAAGAACAAGACTCTAGGAAATGATGGAATACAAATTGAAATCTTTTTAACAAATGAATGCAGCACTGCAGGATCTCACTCATCTCTGCCAAGAAATTTGGAAGACAACTACCTGGCCAACCGATTGGAAAAGATCCATATTTGTGTCCATTCCAAAGAGAGGTGACCCAACAGAATGTGGAAATCACCATACAGTATCATTAATATTGCATGCAAATAAAATTTTGCCAAAGATATTCCAAATGGTTGCAGCAAGACATTGACAGGGAACTGCCAGAAGTTCAAGGCAGATTCAGATGAGGACGTGGAACAAGGGATATATTGCTGACACCAGATGGAACTTGGCTGAAAGCAGAGAGTATGAGAAAGATGCTTATCTGTGCTTTATTGACTATACAAAGCTATGGGCCACATTGCAGAGACTGAGTATTCTGGAACACTTATCGGTGTTCATCAGGAACCTGATCACATACCAAGAGGCAGTGATTTGAACAGAACAAGGGGACACTGAATGGTTTAAAAATCAGGAAAGGTGTGTGCCAGAATTGTATTCTTCCACTATACTTATTCATTCTATATGCTGAGTAAATAGTCTAAGAAGTTGGATTATATAAAAAAAAAAGCATGGCATCAGGATTGGAGGTAAACTCATTAACAACCTGTGATGTGCAGATATTACAACTTTCCTTGTTCAAAATGAAGAGGACTTGAAATACCTACTGATGGAATTCAAAAACTACAGCCTTCAGTATGGATTACACCTCAGTGTAAAGAGTACAAAAATCCTCACAACTGGATCAATACATAATATCAAGATAAATGGAGAAAATATTGAGGTTGTGAAAGACTTCATTTTGCTTGATCAACCATCAACATTCATTGAAGCAATAGTCAAGAAATCAAATGACATATTACATTAGGAACATCTGTTGCACAAGACCTCTTTAAAGTGTTGAAGAGCAAAGATGTCACTTTAAGGAGTAAGATGCACCTGATCCAAACCATGATATTTTCAATAGCCTCATATGCATATTAAAATTGGACAATAAATAAGAAAGACTATAGAAGAATTGATGTGTTTGAGTTATGGTATTGGAGGAGAATGTTAAAAGTACCATTGACTGCCAGAAGAACAAACAAATCTGTCTGGGAAGAACAGTCAGCATGCTCCTTAGACACAAGGATGGCAAGTCTTCGCCTCTCATATGTCAGACATATCATGAGGAGGGATTAGTCCTGGAGAATGACATCATGCATGAAAAAGTAGAAGATCAGCAAACAAGTAAGACCCCCAAGGGGATGGATTGGCCCAGTGACAGCAACAGTGGGCTCAAGCATAGCAATGGTTGTGAGATCGGCACAGGATCAGGCTGATCTTTTGTGCATATGGTTGCTAATAGTCGATACTTAACAACAATAGCAACACACTGAAATTGAAGTGGTCAAGGACATTGCTGTAATTTTTTACTATAGAAAATGGTTTTCTATGTCACATATTGCAGGTTTAAAATGGAGCTTCATTAACTTTGATTATAACCTCTACAGTACAGTTGAGAATACATTATGTAACATAAAGTAAAATTACTGTTATGGTGAAATTTTCTCAAATGACTTTCTTTTACCTATATAAATGTATAATCCAACATGAATATATCAGTCATGTAAAATCACATATTAATAATGTGTGTGGGAGATCTCTTCCCCCAAAGTCTTGAATTAGGTTGCTGCCATTGCCACCACATACCTTAAATCTCAACATCTAGACCTCTCCTTGACGTAAGTTGTTCTCTATGCTTTTTTTTTTTTTTTTCTCTTCATTTAACACATTTCCATAATTCTTCATTTCTTTATGGAGATAAATTTCTGTCTGATATCATATTTCTCCCACTTGAAGAATTTCCTTTAATATGTCATACAGATGAAGTCAGCTGACTAATAAATTCTTTCAATTTCTGTTTAGGAATGATAATCTTCCTCCTCTTTGAAAATAATTTTTTCTATGGATAAAATTTCTGGGCTGACAGTTTTGTTATTCTATCATCACAATAAAATTGTCATTCAATGGCAATAAAAGATACGATAGATAAATGGAAATTCATTAAAAATTTAAAGTTCTGTTCATCAAAGAACTTTATCAAAAACATGAAAAGACAATCTACAGAGTGGGAAACTGTTTGGGAATGATATAGCTGATAAGAGTTTAACAACAATAATATATAAAGAACTCCTACAAATTCACAACATAAAGACATACAACTTGATTTAAAAACTGGACATCCATAGACATTTCTCCAAAGAAAAAATGCAAATGTCCAACAAGCACATTAAGATATGATTAGCAATTGTGTTGATCTTAGGTGCCATTGAGTTGGAACTGACCCATTGTGACCCTATGCACAACAGAACGAAACACTGCCCAATCCTGGGCCAACCTCACAATTGTTGCCACGCTTGAGCCCATCAATGCTGCCACTTTGCCAATCCATCTCACTGGGGGTCTTCATCTTTTTCTCTGACCCTCCACATTACTAAACATCATATCCGTCTCCAGTGGCTGGTCCCTCCTGAAATATGTCTGAAGTATGAGAGATGAAGTTTGGCCATCCTGGCTTCCAAGGAACACCCTGACTGCACTTCTTCCAACACAGATCAGTATGCTTTTTTGGCAGCCCATGGTACTTTCAATATTCGTTTCCAACACCATAACTCAAAAGCATCAATTCTTCTATGATCTTCCTTATTCACTGTCCAACTTTAACATGCATATGAGGTTATTGAAAATACCATGGCTTGGGGCAGGTGCACCTTAGTCCTCAAGCTCATATCTTTGCTCTTCTACACTTTAAAAACGTCTTGTGCAGCAGATTTGCCTAATGCAACATGTGG
>NW_006408531.1:27775677-27777357 GCF_000296735.1 Chrysochloris asiatica
TTCTCTTGAGCCTTTTTCTTCTTCCAGCTTCAGAATTTACTTGCCCTGAACTGAATTCAATGTACAACGGTAGATTGATATTAATCTGCCTTTCTAATATGTTAAAAGTTTTTAATGCCAAATAATTGGGTTGAATTATTAAGGAACATATACAATGATAATTTTTCTTGCCCTTTATCACCAGAATAAAATTTTCTTTTGATATCTTCACATCTTGTCTTGGATCATAATCAATAGCTAGTAACATGGCATTTTGTTATCAGAAATAAATTTTTTTCACCATGTTTGCATAAAAGATTTTCAAGAACAAATGTTTTTCTTCAAAAAATCTGAGTGTATAATCCTCTAGGTTTACTAGTCCTTTCTGTACTGAATTCTTCTCTTTGAGCTTTTTTATCCATTATACCCACTGTTCATTTTAAATAAATGCAAACATAATCCTCATCTTCATCATAGACACTCCCTGAATCTCTTGACACTTGTCTTTTTCTGGGCACACTACTATACTCTCTTTCAGTTCAAGAAATAGTATGCAGACTCAACAGGATGAAAGCTAATCTCAGGGAACACAGTATTTGCATAATCCTACTCACCATCATTTCTATTGACTTTAATCTCCATCCTGTCATTGACTGCCAATTATTTATAACAAAATTCTCCCAGTTTGAATCAATTACCTAAACTTTTGGTTTCTATCCTGGCTTTCTATCATGCATTATGTTAAAATAATTCTAACAACAAGAATATTTTCATGGATAATTTTGATACGACCTCCTGTGACAATACAAGTCCCTGATCTTGTATGGATAACATCACTGTGGCAATTTTTTTTTTTACCAATATAATGTGGTGTATATAGGTAAGCAGCTTCCAAGCCTAGATTTCATAATTACTTCAGGCTTCTGCTCTTGCCTTCTTAGAAAGCAGACATCATGTGAATAAGCTATATTCAACTTGCTAAAGGTGCCACATCATGAAGAAATAGATGATACCCAGCCAACCACCATAGGGCATCCTTGACCAGTCAGCTTCAGTTCAACCCTAAGCTTAATGAACTGACATGAGTGAGCCAGAGGGAGAAGAGCAGACTCTTCCAGCTGAATGTAATCCAAATTGCTAACCCACAAATTGTGATCACAAATAAACATTGTTATAGCGTTCAGGTTTTTGGGTGGTATGTAATGTAGCAATAGATAACTGATGTAACCAAACTAGTAATTACATTTAGGGTTTTTTGGTTTTTTGAGATTTTAGAAATCTGATATGAGCATTATGTGACTGTGAGCAGCGGATTCAATACAGGCAATCATCTTTGTGTTATTCTCTGCTTTGGGTCCAGATTTATCAAACATCAACAATGATATGCTTTCTACCATATTCTCTTTTGAATCTGACTTGAACTTCTGGCAGCTTGCTGTCACAGTGTGGTGGCAGTTGTTTTTAAAATTATCATCAGTAAAATTTTGCTAACAAGTAAGTAATAGCAAGAAATTTTGCATGCTGTTTGAAAAGCTTCTTTTTGGTATAGGTGCAAACCATATTGGTGGATCTCTACCTGTTGGCTAAGCAAAATTGCTCAGTAGGATAAACACTGGATGCATGACCACACAAGATCTGCGGTTCAATCCCATCAGCTGCTCCACAGGATAAAGATGAGACTTTCTGCTCTGCAAAGATTTA
>NW_006408531.1:27782602-27790127 GCF_000296735.1 Chrysochloris asiatica
GGATTGAGACATGGTTGGAATGGGCAAAAGGGGAAAAATAATGTTAAGATGCTTGGCTGTCTTTTGAATCTTGGTTTCCCTGGCATACCATTATAAAATAGACACTTGGTGGGAGAGAAAAAAGTAGCCAGAAATATCACCATAGAAATCTTGTAAGTCCATCTTCTGCCTAAAACTGACTGGAATACCTAAAATGGGTCTACAACGTGCCCAGTGAAGGAGGCTTCCTGCAGATCCTCTGCATTACATAAGAGAATAGATGGAATCCTGAATCCCATCCAGAATCTTCTGATTCTGATTCTTCTTTACTCTAAACTTATACTTGACTTTGTTAAGTCAGTTGCCTGCAAATCACTTCCCATTCATGGAGAACTAATGTGTGTCAGAGTAGAATTGTGCAATGGCTTATCTTTCAGTAACAGTTGTCAAGCATTTTCTCTAAAAAACCTCTAAGTTCTGGTGCTATCTTACAGTGTTTCACTGTTATTCATAAGGTTTTCGGTGGTTAAACATTCAGAAGCCATCCACATCATCTTCTTCTTAGTTCATATTACTCTGTAAACTCAGGTAAAATCTGTAAACTTTTCTTAGTTCATATTACTCTGTAAACTCAGGTAAAATGCCAGGATACTCAGGTATCTTGGTGTTAAAATTCTGTAAAGCTGAAACAAACAGAGTATAACAAATTGACAGACACATGGTATACTGATAATTACTGGTGAAAGCAATGCAAAGATTAGAAACAGAGAAGAAGGATCAGTAGTTGGAAAATACGGCCCTATAATAGAAACAATACTGGAAATCACATTATATACAATTTTACAAGGCCAATAACTTATTAATTGCAAATATTGTTTTTAAACAACATAAAAGATGACTGATTATACAAGTGGACTGCACTTGTGGAAAGAGATAGTGGAAAAGCTCCATATCATAAGCCAAAACAAGGCCTGGAACATATTGTGAAACAGACCATCAATTGCTCATAAACAAGTTTAGGCTGAAACTGAAGAAAATTTAAACAAGTCCACGAGAGCCAAAATATAATATTGAACATAAACCAACTGAATTTAGAGATCATCTCAACAACATATTTAATGCATTAAACGCTAATGGCTAAAGACCAGAAGAGCTATAAGATGATGTCAAAAACTTCATACAGGAAGACGGCAAAAGGTCATTGAGAAGACAAGAAAAAAGGAAAAGACCAAAATGAATGTCAGAAGAGACTCTGAAACTTGCTCTGCACCATAGAGATACTAAAGAAATGGAAGAAAATTTCAAAGGTCAGATCGAGAAGACAAAGTTAAATATTACAGTGAAATGTGCAAATACCTGGAGTTAGAAAGTCAAAAGGGTAAAAAACACACTTAGAATGTCTCAAACTGAAAGAACTGAAGGAAAAATTCAAGCTTTGACTTGAAATGTTGAAGGGTTCTATGGACAAGATATTGAATGATGCAGAAAGCATCATTGTACTAAAAATAAGAGGATGATGTTCAATCATTTCAAGAGGTAGCATATGATCAAGAGCCAATTGTTCTGTAGGAACAAGTCCAAGGTGCATTGAAGGCACTGGCAAAGAACAAGACACCAGGAATTAATGCACTACACATTGAAATCTTTCAACAAACTTATGTAGCACTGTAGGCACTCTCTCAATTATGCCAAGAAATTGGGAAGCCATCTACCTGACCAACTTATTGGAAGAGATCCATATTTGCACACATTCCAAAGAGAGGTGAGCCAATGGAATGCAGAAATCATGAGACAATATCACTAACATTACATGAAAGTAAAATTTTGGTCACGATAATTCAAAAATGACTGAAATTGTACATTGACAGGGCACTGACAGAGGCTCAAGCCGGATTCAGAAGAGGATGTGGAACAAGGGATAACATTGCTGACATCAGCTGAATCTTGGTTGAAATCAGAGAATACCAGAAAGATGTTTACTTGTCCTTTAATGACTATGCACAGCCTTTCAACTGTATGGATCATGACATACTATGGGCAACAATGAGGAGAATGATTGTTCTGGAACACTTCATTGTGTTCATGATGAATCTGTACATAGACCAAAAGGCAGTATTTCAAATAGAACAAGGAGACATTGAATGGTTTAAAATTGGGAAAGGTGTGCTCCAGAGTGGTATTCTTTCACCATAGTTATTCAATGTGTACAGTGAGCAAATAATCCAAGAAGCTGAGTAATATGAAGAACATGGCATTGGAGGAAGAGTCCTAACAACCTGTGATATGCAGATAATACAACCTTGCTTGATAAAGCAAAGAGGACTTAAAATACTTACTGGTAAAAATCAAAGACCACAGTCTGAAGTATGGATTGCACCCCAATGCAAAGAAAACAACAACAACAACAAAAAAAATCCTCACCACTAGACTAATGAATAACATCATGATAAATGGAGAAAAAAAACCCCGAAAGACTTTATTTTGCTTGGTTCCACAATCAACACTCAGGGAAACCAAAGTCAAGAAACCAAGTAATATAATTCCCTAGGCAAATCTGCTGCACAAGACCTGTTCAAAGTGTTCAAGAGCAAAGATTTCAGTTTGAGGATTAGGGTGCACCTAACCCAAGCTATGAGGAGTCCTGGTGTGGTGCTGTGGGCTAATGCATGAGATAGCAAAGTCATTTGAACTGCAAGGTCTGTGGCTCAAGCTCACCAGCTGCTCTTTGGGAACCCTATACAGGAATGCTATAGGTTGGAATCGACTCAATGGCACTTAACAACAACAGCAACAACAACCTAAGTCATGGTATTTTCAATAGCTTCATATGCATGTGAAAGATGGACAATAAATAAAGAAGACTGTAGAAGAACTGATGCATTTAAGTTATGTTGTTGGAGAAGAACATTGAAAATACTATGGACTACTAGAGAACAAACACATCTTTGTTGGAAGACGTACAGCCAGACACTCCTTGAAGGCCAGGATTGTGAGTCTTCATCTCTCACACTTTCTACATATTTTCGGGAAGGACCAGTGCCTGTAGAAGGGCATCATACTGGGTAAAGTGGAAGAGGCTTTATCCCAAAATAATAATAATAAGACCCCAAGTGAGATGCATTGGCATAGTAGCAACAGCAGTGGGCTCAAGCTTAACAACTATTGTGAGGATGGTTCAGGATTGGTCATAAGATACCTATGAGTCAGAACTAACTTGACACCTAACAACCATGATGACAAACTCTGAGTTGACTTAAGCTGCCAACACATTTGTTAGCAGCCAAGACAACTATTTGTGCCACCCAAGGACTCCTACTACACTATTAGAAAGGATAAGTGTAGAATTACGCTGTTATACAACACTCATTTTTAGAAGGGGAACAGCATTGTTTCAAGACATTTGATAGTATCAAAGTTGTGACGTGGATTTAGAACCAGGCTGATCAGCCAGCTCTGTGCCCTGTGGAGGCTAGTTTCTCTATCCCAGCAGCAAACTGGCCGAGCAGTTCCTAGAGCAACATCCTCAAGAAAAGCAAGTCATAGCAATCATACCA
Source organism: Chrysochloris asiatica (assembly GCF_000296735.1). Classification (NCBI taxonomy): domain Eukaryota; kingdom Metazoa; phylum Chordata; class Mammalia; order Afrosoricida; family Chrysochloridae; genus Chrysochloris; species Chrysochloris asiatica. Next base: position 27,786,136 of record NW_006408531.1, read on the forward strand.
TTACTTACTTTTCACTTCATTCTTCAGAAAGAAAGAAGAATCACAAGCAAACTATCCATTACAAATCTTGACACCTTGCTTATTTCAAACTGTATGAGAGAACAAATAGCCATCGTCTGCAAGAGAATTTTTAAAATTTCAACGATAGAGTCAACGTCACATTAGAAAATCGGTTTCTTGAATAATAGATAGAACGACCTTTATGGGCCCATAAAATATGTAAATACATGATTTTGAATATATTGCCACTTTAAACTAGTTAAAAATAAAATAACCACAGATATTAAGTAGAATAAAAAATGAATAATACTGAAATGCTCTGCATCATCACTAGATGGTACTATATAACCTAATATATTAAATGCAGTATCTCTCCCTTGTTTTTCTCTTCTTTGTTTCAGACATTTCCAAAAGACATTTTAATGTTTGTAAGTCTAATTACAAACAATTTTTACTTATTGACTTCTGTAGACACTGATCAAATAATCTTGTATGAGGTGACCTTGGACAAGTAATTCATCTTTCCTGTGCTCTGTTTCCTCATCTGTGAAATGGGAATATTAAGTTTATCTACATACCTCTATCTACATATGGAATACCTGGCTGGTATAAACAGTTAAAAAACTTGGTAGGAAGTTCAGATCTACTCAAAGATGTCTTGGAAGGTAGGCTTGGCAAACTACTGCTAAAAATCCAGATCTTGAAAATCTCACGGAGCACAGTTCCCCTCTGCCACACATGGGATCAATTCTATGACAACTTTTTTTCATTTTAAGCCTACCTCATAAGAGTTGTTATAAAAATAGGTGGATAAATCAACAAAAGCATTTAGAGACATGTCTGACCCCTTGTAAGTACTATATAAGTTTGTTCTTGTTGTTGTCAAGACTGCCAATGCTGAATTGTAGCAACCCTGTATAAGGTTTCTGAGGAGCAGCAGGAGGGTTTGAACTGCTGACCTTGTGTTTAGGAGTGCAGTGCTGATTCACATTACCATACCAGAAGTCCATTATATAAGTTAGTTATTATTGAGTCCTGATGTGTTGCTGGGGCTAATGCATCAGACTGCAAAGCCATTTGAACTGCAAGGTCCATGGTTCAAGCTCACCAGTTGCTACTTGGAAACCCTATACAGGGTCACTATGGGTTGGAATTGACTCAATGGCACTTAACAGCAACCAGAACAATACTAATATAATTACTGTCATTTTACTAATATTATTATTATTTGACAGACACTCTACCAGACACTTTTGTACAAAATTTTTATATGTATGTACGTGTGTGTATATGCATAATCACACGAACAGTTGATGAGGAAGACATTATTTCCAAATTTTAGATTTCCCAAGATCAGATCTGAGACTCAAACTAAAGTCTGTGATTTGGACTTAATCACCAGGCAACACAACCTTTGAGTGTGCTGCGCTGGATGGAGCTCTTTATTCATTCTATACAAATCACTCATTTCTTCAAGCTTTATATCTACCATGCTCCAGAAATGGTACCGGGATCTGGGGAATATTCTCAATCTCTAAAGAAAGATTTCCTCTGTTAGCAAGAAAAAGGGATGGAGTGTGGTGGCTGTTAAACAAGCAGCTACTAGTAGGCGCTATATATGTCCAAGAATCATTTTATTTTAAGTCCTTATATGGATGCTAGCCTTAAGCCAAAGAAATAAATCATGAACATGAAATTTTACAATTTGAAACATATAGGAGAACAACATTTCTTTCTTGAACTCTCTCTGTGTGCATGGTAACATGGCTTGTTTGCTCACCTCTTTCTTTTCTGAATACATAGCTCAAATGAGAGTAGTTATTTCCGATCTGATTCCCAAAGCCCCATGCCTCTGATGCTGTTGACTGGCGAAGCACTAGGCATCAGATACAAGCTGAGTCAACCATGCATCCTGGCCTCTTGACTTCATTTGAATTCATCAGCAGTGAACAATGAAACCTAATAGAGCAACTTAATCTGGTTCCCTGGGTTTTTTCAAACTGGAAAAGGAAAAGCCAATTAAGCTTTTCTAGTAGTGAAAGAGACAAGATATGAAATGTAAGTGCTGTAGAAAGTTGGAAAAGGAGGCTGGCACTGTGTAGGGAAAAAAAGAAGAAGAAGCTGAAAAGCAGAGAATCAGGGGAAAAGCTGAGAAAGATAATGCTAGTGTTCAAGTCCCAGTTCCAGTGATTCCTAAAGTTCATGGCAATGCTGATCTACCAGTCATTGATTATTCATATTTCTTCATCGTATTTGATATTAAAGTCTCACTCCAATAAATGTACCTTTTGCCCAACCCAGTTTCATTCGGGTTGCAGGCACTTTCGTCAGAGGAATCATTGTCCAGGTGGTCACTCAATTCATCCATTCAAGAGTAGCCTCCTTACCTCTTAAACTGGTTCAGGTTTAATTCCCATCATATGTACTAATATCAAAAGAAGAAAAATGCCAAAGATAGAAAATGAGAAATTAGTAAGTTAAAGCTTATACCTCATTAGAACTAATGAGAATATTGAAGAAACAGACCTTTCTAAAAATTCCAAGGAGTCCCAGTGTGGCTTTGTAGGATAAGCACTGAACTGCTAACCACAAGGTCAACAGTTCAAACAGAAACTTCTTTCTGGTAACCCTTATGCAGAGTCAGTATGAGTTGGAACAGACTAGATGGCACTTAATAGCAACAACAGCAAAACTTCTTAGCAATTGACGAGGGTCACCTGTTACAATCATCACATCAGTGCTGGAAGTCTAATTGCGCAGTCCTCCCAGATGGGAAGTGCAATAGTTAACACAGGCAGGGGTAGATGAGTGATAAAGATTTTACTCCACTCACACATGATGTTGTTGTGATGTATCATCCTATCATCCAGTCATTTCTAACTCATAGCGATTGTGTATAAGGTGTCCAAGGAGCAGCTGGTGGAACCTCAGACCATGTGTTTAGCATTCCAGTGCTTATTCTACAGTACCACACCAGTATTCACACTCATGTATAAAGGTTCTGATTCCAGATCTTATGAACTAATGATGTAAGCATTTCAGAAATTAAAAGTTAAAAAGAATGGCAGAAGATACTTAGTTTTAGAAGATACAAAAATTTTTAAATTTATTTTTAAATTTCAGATCCTCTCTATTTATCTGTCAATGTAGGCCTTTGAGATTACATTATGCTAATGTGCTACCTGTGAACTCAGAAATGGGGACATGACTGTAGGAATGAGGCCAGAGAGAATCTGGAGACACATATATCATTTCTGGACTTTTGTAGACCCAGCAGGAACACACCCTAAACTAATTTTGAGCAGTACATAATCAATCCTCTGCTGTGTGAGAAAAGGAAGAGGAAATTAAAACATCGAAAGAAAAATGTGTTGAAAGATTTCAATTTGTATTCCTTCTATTTCTGGTGCCTTGTTCTTTGCTAATGCTTTCAATGTACCTTGGTCTTCTTCCTCCAGTATCATTGTCTCTTGATCATATACTACTTCTTGAAATAGTGACTGTGCTTCCACTTTCTTTTTACGCTTTCTGCATCATTCAATATTTTGCCCATAGAATCCTTTAATACTGCACATCGAGGCCTGAATATCCCTCAATTTGAGAAATGCTTAGCATGTTCTTCCCTTTTGGTTTTCTAACTCCAGGTCTTTGCACATTTCATTATTTATTTATGCATTCATTTTTGCATCCATATTTCCATCTAAAAATAAATGTATTTTTGAGTGCATACTAAGGTCCTGGTGTGGCACTATAGGATAAGCAATGGACTTCTAATGGTCATAGGGTATTTCTATTTCCAATTATCTGAGGAAGTACCGTACCATTTTCCACAGTGGTTGAATCACTTAACAGTCTCACAAGTGCCCACACCCAAACTCCACTAGCCATTAGTGAGATGCAAATCAAAATAACAATGAGATATCATTTCATACCAACATTAACATTAAAAAACAAAATTAAAAAACAGAAAACAACCAATGCTGGCTAGGGTG
>NW_006408531.1:27790753-27791864 GCF_000296735.1 Chrysochloris asiatica
TTCCGCGAGTGTTGATAGTTGATCCAAGAAGAATGAAGTCCTTGACAACTTCAATCTTTTCTCCATTTATAAGAATGTTGTTTATTGGTCCAGTGGTGAAGATTTTTGTTTTCTTGACATTGAGATGTAATCCATATCGAAGGCTGTGCTCTTTGATCTTCATAAGTAAATGTTTCAAGTCCTCTTCACATTGCTGATAGGGCTATAAAATTATTCAATTCCTAAACTTGACATATATCCACAAAAAAAGTATGAGTCAGGACACAAGTAGATACATGCACAATGATGTTCCTCACAGCACTATTCACAAAACCAAAAACATGGAGACAGCCTGAGTGCCCATTGGTGAGAGAATGGAAAACAAGCTTTGGTGCATACACACAGTGGAATACTATGCAACATTGAATAATAGGGATGAATCTGAAAAACACATAAAGGATGAACCTTGAGGACATTATGCTGAGTGAAATAGTTGTTGTTGTTAGGTGCCATTGAGTCAGTACCAACTCAATGAAACCCTATGCACAGCAGAACGAAACACTGCCTGGTCCTGGGACAACCTCCCAATTGTTGCCATACATCAGCCCATTGATGCTGCCACTTTGCCAATCCATCTCACTGGGAGTCTTCCTCTTTTTCTCTGACCCTCCACTTTACCAAACATGATACCCTTACTTCAGTGACTGGCCCCTCCTGACAATAAGTCCGAAGTATGAGAGACAAAGTTTGGCCATCCTGGCCTCCAAGGAGCACTCTGGCTGTACTTCTTCCAACACAGATCTGTTGGCTCTTTTGGCAGCACAAGACACTTTCAATATTCTTCTCCAACACTATAACACAAAAGCATCAATTCTTCTATGGTCTTCCTTATTCACTGTCCAGTTTTCACATGAATATGAAGTTATTGAAAATACCATGGCTTGGGTCAAGCGCACCTTAGTCTTCAAGCTGACATCTTTGCTCTTCAACACAAAGTTGAGGCTTGAATTTTTTTTTCTATTCTCCCAGTTTGAGACACGCTGAGCATGTTCTTCCTTTTTGGTTTTCTGACTCCTGATCTTTGCCATTTTGTTGTAATATTTGGCTTTGTCTTCTCAAGTTGATCTTTGGA
>NW_006408531.1:27794214-27795991 GCF_000296735.1 Chrysochloris asiatica
TACTATGGGCTGCCAAAAGAACCAACAGATCTGTGTTGGAAGAAGTGCAGCCAGAGTGCTCCTTGGAGGCCAGAATGGCCAAACTTCATCTCTCATACTTTGGACATGTTGTCAGGAGGGACCAGTTGCTGGATAAAGGTATCATGTTTGGTAAAGTGGAAGGTCAGAGAAAAAGAGGAAGACCCCCAGAAATGGATTGACCAAGTGGCAGCATCAATGGGCTGAAGCGTGGCAACAATTGGGAGGTTGTCTCAGGACCGGGCAGTGTTTTATTCTGTTGTGCATAGGATCACTAAGAGTAGGTACCGACTCAGTGGTACCAAACACCAATTTACCTTTCCTGCAAAAACAACTATGAAAGTTGTGGAGCATACAGTGGGCAAAATTATAGAAAATTCTTAGATATTATCGAACATCATAAGACAATGAATTGCTGAGGTTAGGGGCTCAGTACCATAGTCTCAGGGAACAACATGGTAAGTTGGCATAGCATAGTCCACAAAGACAATGTTTTATACCATACTTTTGTGAGTAGTGTCTGGGATCTTAAAGGATTATAAGCTGCTGTCTAAGGTTCAAATATTGATCTCTTTATGTGTAGAAGAAAGAAGACTAATGAGAATTGAAGAGGCTTGGAATCAACCAGTCCAATGGACTAATGGAATGTATGAATATCAGACTCCATGAATCTGAAGCCGGAAGAACTAGATGGTGCCTAACTGCCACTACCAACTGCTCTAAAGGTGCCACACCAAGACTCTCAATAACAGTGAACAAAAAACTATTCAAGTGAAAAGAAATTGGTTAACATCCACATTAACTATGTCAAATTACATAAAATTGTGTTACTTGTAATTATGAGTGCATTCCCTGAACCCTAAACTTACTTTTACTTACATTTTTCTTCTGCATTTTTTGCATTTGTGTAATGTTTTCATACTCTTTAGTTCTAAAGACTTTTCATAGTTTTTGCTTCTAAAAGAACTTTTTAAAAAAATAAATGGAAAACAAATCAAAATTTACAAGAATATTCAGCTATTTGACAGAGACAAAAAATCAACTATTGTTTTGATACACAGTAATAATTTGGAAAAAAAACTATAAAAATTATTTTCATGATGGAAACATATTTTTGAATACTTAACAATACAAACAAAAGAAAAAAGTAAGCATATAATAAAAAGAACTAAACCTGAAATATTATCAACCAGTGGGTAGATATAAATATATTATAAATATAGATACATATGTAATATATATATAGTATATAAAAATATTTTAATATTATAAAGACATTAATTTCAACAAAGAAATGTGTAAATTCAGTTCATCGTATCAGGATTTTCATAAACTTTGGTAAGCTCATTTTAATGTTTAGCTGCAAGATAAGATGGAAATAAATGGACAAGAAAAGATTTCAATAAATAAGAGTGGAATTGCCCTACCAGGTGTCAGAAGATAACTACCACTCATCTGTCAGTTTATTGTACTGTGGTGGCTTGCATGTTGCTGTGATTCTTGGCGCTCTACCATCAGTACATTAATAACCAGCAGGGTCATCCATGGTGGACAGGTCTCAGCAGAGCTTCAAGACTGACTGACTAGGAAGAAGGAGAGTCATACTACTTCTGACTATATTCTTGTTGATGTTATTAGGTGCCATCAAATTGGTACTGACTCAGAGTAACCCTATGTAAAACAGAAGGAAACACTGCCCAGTCCTGTGCCAACCTCACAATCGTTTCTACACTTGGACCCATTGCTGCTGCCACTGTGC
>NW_006408531.1:27796773-27798768 GCF_000296735.1 Chrysochloris asiatica
AGAAGTGAAGTCTTTGACAACTTCAATCTTTTCTCTATGTATCATGATGTTATTTGCAGGTACAATGGTGAGAATTTTTGTTTTCTTTGCATTGAGATGCAACCCATGCTGAAGGCTGTGGTCTTGATCTTCATCAGTATTTTAAGTCATCTTCATTTTCAGCAAACAAGGTTGTATCATTTGCATATTTCAGGTTGTTAATGAGCCTTATTCTAATCCCGAAGCCATTTTCTTCTTTATAGAATCCAGTTTCTTTGATTATTTACTCAGTACACAGATTGAATAAGTATGGTGAAACAATACAACCCTGGTGCACACCTTTCCTGATTTTAAACCTTTCAGGTGTCCCCTTGATCTGTTCTAATAACTGTGCCTTGGTGTATGTACAGGCTCTTTTCCAAATTCATACAACAAAAGGATTTGGAATGTAAAGCTAAACCTGAAAATACAGATAGCTTTTGGACAGGGGAGGAGGGGAAACATGCTAAGCATTGGGAATGACACGAAGAAAGGTACAGAAACAAAATAAGCCCTTCATGCTTTTGGGAAAACATTGAACCTGGACAAGAGTAAGTACAGTGATATATTAGAGAACATATTTTGGTACAGGGTGGTATCAGTGTAGTTCCTTGAATTTCAAGAAAAAGATTTTGGAATGATGGTAAAGTGGTATTTTGTTGCTGTTGTTGTTAAGTGCCCTCGAGTTGGTTCCAACTCATAGCAACCCTGTATAGGGTTTCCAAGGAGCGGCTGGTGAGTTTGAACTGCCAACCTGTGGTTCAGGTCAACCTTGTCATCCAGTGCTTTATCCCACAGCACCATTTGTAAATTTATAAATTGGCAGCATTTGTATGGGTTTAGCAGATTATATTATATGTTGTAGCAAACAGTTGCAGCAGTCTGGACATAAAATTATGAGGGTCTAGATTTTGGTAGTTTTTACAAAGGAAATAGAGAAGATAAATGTAATAAACTTTTTTTAGATGGATGTAGAAGAGAAGGAAAATAATAAAGAAATTAAGAAACCAGTGCTTATTGAGAAAGTTACAAATAATGGTTTCATTAAAAGAAAACTAAACAAGGAACATGTTGCTTTTTACTTCACTAAAAGAAGAATTATATATGATTTATACTAGTGGAATAAAAGCCCTGATAGTACTGTAGGATAAGCACTGAACTACTATCCACTAGGTTGGCTGTCCATGGGAGAAAGATGAGGTTTTCTGCTCTATAAAGATTTATCACCTCAGAAACTCTCCACAGGGGTGTTATAAGGCAGAATTGGCTCAATGGTAGTGAATTTGGGTTTGATTTGGAACTAGAAAAAAAGGTAGAATTTCATATGGAGTTAGAGGTAGTAATGTCACCTGTAGATGAAGAGAGTCTATACATAGTGAAAAGACTAAACTAGGATAAGAGGCAAAATCAGACTTTGATATCAAATTTTTGAGTCATGAGATGAAAAAGAGGCATCTGGTAAGAATAGCGATAGCACTCTATTTGACACATCTTTTTTTGTAAAAAAAAAAAAAAGAAAAAGTGTTCATTATTATTTCGTTTTATTATCAGTTTCTTAACTGGGAGTTGACTTGAAAAGGATACCATCAGCAAATTACATGCTGCAACACAGTATGTATTATATGTTCCTAATGATCAGATGTTAAAAATGAACAAACACACAATATAAAAACTTTAAAAAGAAAAAAACAAAGACAGACAAACAAAACAAATGGTGGTGTGGTTCTCCCAACTCCAACAGGTTGTAAGTAAGGGACTATCTGTATAAGAAGTACACATGACTGAGGAGAGGATCCAAGGTCAAGATTTCATTGTGAAATTGAAATTGGGTAATTCACAGCACATCTCTAAACCTCAGTTAGTCCATGTTTAAAATAAAGATAAGAGTAGCTACTTCACACTTTCAGTATGCAAACTGAAAGGGTTTTGCAGTCTGTAAAACTGAACAGATTAAGAACCACAAGGTCCATGGTTCAA
>NW_006408531.1:27801068-27803496 GCF_000296735.1 Chrysochloris asiatica
TTGTTTCTTGAGCATATGCTACCTCTTGAAATGATTAAACATCAACCTATGCTCTATACTCCTTCCATGCTTTCTGCATCATTCAATGTTTTGTCCATAGAATTCTTCAATATTGCAAATACATACTTGAATTTTTTCTTCAGTTCTTCAGCATGAGAAATGCTGAGTGTGTTCTTCCCTTTTGATATTCTAATTCCAGGTCTTTGCACACTTCACTGTAATATTTAACTTTTATCTTTTTTAGCTGCCCTTCGAAATTTTCTGTTTCGATCTTTTACTTCTTCATTTCTTTCTGTTGTTTTGGGGTCTCTATGTTCAAGAGCAAGTTTCACAGTCTCTTCTGACATCTAATTTGGTCTTTTCTTTCTTCTTTGTCTTTTTAATGATCTTTTGCTTTCTTTCTGTATGTTCTTGATGTCATCTCACATCTCTTCTGATCTTCCATCTAATGCATCAAATCTTTCCTAGAGATGATCTCTAAATTAAAGTAGAAATGTTCGAGGTCATATTGTAGCTCTGGTGGGCTTGTTTTAATTTTCTTCAGCTTTAGCCTGAACTTGCATATGAGCAACTGTTGGTCTGTTCCACAGTGTGCTCTTAGCCTTGTATTGGCTGATGCTATGGAGCTTTTCCATCATTTCTTCCCACAGATGTAGTCAATTTGACTTTTGTGTATTCCATCTGATAAGGTCCATATATAGTTGTCTTTAATTTTTTTTTTTAAGGGTATTTTAATGAATAAGTCATTGGACTTGCAAAAGTCTGTCATGCAATCTCTAGTATATTTCTATCACCAAGGCCATATTTTCTAACTGTCTGATCAATTTCAGACTGATGAAGTTGGTAAAATTCTTCAGTTTCATTATCAATAGCTTTAGCAGTTGGTGTGTAAATTTGAATTATAGTGGTATTAACTGGTTTTCCTTATTGTTGTAGTTAAGTGCTGTAGAGTTTGTTCCAATTCATAGCCACCATGTATAGGGTTTCCAAAGAACAGCTGGTGAGTTTGAACTGATGACCTTGTGGTTTGCATTCCAGTACTGATCCACAGTGCAAACCAGAAGTCCTTTGGCCTTTCTTGTAGGTTTATGAATATTATCCTATCATAGATTGTGTTATACTCCAAGATAAATATTGAAATGTTTCTTTTTTCCTCTTCAATTTGGCTTTCTGACATAGTAAACTATATGATTGTCAGAGTCAAAATGACCAATATCAATCCAATTCAGTTCACTACTGTCTAGGATACCAATCTTTATTCATGCCATTATTTTATTTATTTACTTTTTCAGCACCAGTTATCCTGAGAGAAACTACAGAGGGAACCAACTACTCGATAAGTTGATTTTTCTTTTGCCCCTATACTCAGGTCAGATAACCAATTTGAGCTAAGGACCTCCACCAAAGTTTTCTCTGGCTTCATCCTGCTCAAGCACAGTTCACCATATTTAGGTTCCTCAACATGTGTGCTCATACTCCACCTAATGGCTCAGTGGGTGAGATGGACTAGTGGTGGGTCCGTGGTGGACTGGAGTGCTTTGGACTATGCTTAATTTGAGAAACATAATTTTAATTAGGAAATAAGTTAATAAACCAGACAAATTGTTTCAAAAGTAATATATATTACCTATGTTTACATGTATAAAGAAGCATATTTAATACAGTTTAGAAGTCTTCGTGTGATGCTGTAGGATAAGCATTAGACCAAAAAGATTGGTTTGAACCACAAGGCTGGCACTTGAAACCCATCAGCTGCTCCTCAGAAACCCTATACAGTGTCACTATGAGTTGGAGCCGACTTGGCAGCACTTACCAGCAATGTACGTATTCTATATTATTTTCAACTTTGAAATTGCTTGAGAATTATAAAGCACTGAAACACACTGCTTGATTTAATCATGCACAATAATCTATGTTTTACTCTTACTTGATTTTATGATAGTAATTACATTAAAAATAATACATTAGAAAAAAATTGAAGTTTAGGTGCCTGAAGACAGCACAAGTTCTCAGATGAAGGAAAAAGTATAATTTTTTGTCCTTAAACTATATTCAGAATATCTGTGTTTTATTTTTAAGAAATGATTGGAAAATTCATTTTACCCACTTTGATTGAATAAGACCTGTAAGTTTTAATATTTTTTAAGGGAACAACAAGTCAAGTTTAGGTACATAATGGCATGTCGTCTAACATAAATTCCAAATAAGTGGTAATTACATTTCATTTTCCCTCTATTTTTGATGTTAGTAAATGCCTGGCATATTCATTCTATATATCACATTCCCAATTCCCAAATATATGTAAAGGAGAATAAGGCAATTCTCACCATTATGCTTGAAACTCTCAACACAGGGACCAGTTTTTCATTAGCTTTGCATCCGCAGCATGTTGTACAGTGTTGGGTACACAATAAGCAAGTCTGACCCA
>NW_006408531.1:27803986-27818229 GCF_000296735.1 Chrysochloris asiatica
CTATACATGTCACTTAGTCTGAACCTATTCAATGGCACTTAGCAACAACAAATAAGTATTTCAGAATAAGTGAGTACAAGAATGATTTTACTGTGATACTATCTTTGTGTTGGAGTCCTTATGTGGTGCTGTGGATTAATGTGCCTGACTGCAAGGTCGGCGGTTCAAGCTCACCAGCTGCTTCTCAGAAACCCTATACTGGGTCGCTATGGGTCGGAACCAACTCATCGGCACTTAACAACAACAAATCTTTGTTATATGTGGTTACGAATCAGGCTGCTAATCTCAAGGTCAGCAATTCGAGGCTACCAGTTTTTCCAGGGGAGAAAGATGAGGCTTTCTGCTCGCATAAAGATTTACAGCCTTGGAAAACCTATACAGGGTCGCTATGAGTCGGAATCGACTCCATGGCACATAACCACCACCATCACCACTGGAGACATTAATCACCACCTTTTAATTTTGCTTTAAAAATAATGTTTGTATGTGTTTTTATTCCACTTTTAACATATTATACTTGGAAACTAAATTCACACTAAAATGTATGTTAGAACAAATAATAATTATTATTTCAAGATATTAAGCTCCTTTTACCTATAATACTACCATATTTCATGTTGAAGAATTTCAATTTTAGAAAATGCCCTTTGCAAAGCAATGCTTTTATTCTCATCTTCAAGATCACAATGAAATTCTTAGAGGTAGCGGAGAAGCTCCTGTTAAATTGAGAGAGAGAGAGAGAGAGAGAGAGAGAGAGAGAGAAAAAAAAACTTGAGTAGAAAAAAGAACTTTCCATAAAATCTAAGCAATGTATTATTGTGAAACAATATGAATTAGTGCATATTTCAAAGACATGCATTCTGAATTCCCTTTTGCACTCATATTGTATACATGCATTCTTCCTGATTCCTGTTAGCCACATGCACTTTAATAAAGATTGTGGATCCCAGTAATTGTTCCTTATCTTCACGGGAACTTAATAAAAGTGAAAGGTAAATATAAAAAATCTTTGTAAAGAGATATTTATTACTAGCACGAAATTGGTCGCGTCTTCTCAAGAATCCTTTGTCTGTGGGATGGAGTGTCTGGCAACTAGCGCAACCAACGTCTGAAGACTCCGCCCGGGATGGGGGTGGGGAGGGAGTACCGCGTGGAGAGCTCGACTGAGAATTAAAGTGAGTGAACAAAGAGAGCTCCCGCAGTCGCTTGTCAGCTCCTCGCAGCTGCATCAGGAGACATCAGTCAAGCCCGGATGGTGTTCCAAATCCGCATCCTTGGGAAAAGAACTCAAGTAAATAATAGATGGCGATTGATTCGGCCCAGGGCAAAGCTTTGCAGAACCAGTGCATCCGATTTCAATCCGTGTTGGAAGCGTCTGCCAAGTACGTGGAGCACAGATTTGGAACACGGCTGTAGCTCTGGCATCTCGGGCGTGGCTCTGGCCTTTTTGTCTTCTTGTTTGCCTCCGCCCTCTTCTCTTCTCTTTCTTTTCAAAGTAACCTCTCTTTGGTTACTTCTCTCGGGTTCTCCCTTGCAGTCCCGCCCCTCCCCTGCCCGGTGAGGTCAGCTCATGAATAACACTGCACTTCCTGGGGAGCGTCTGGCACCGCTTGGTACCTCTCTGCTTCGCCTGCTCAGAGCCGTAGTTTCAGCCCAGTCGTGCGGACCGCGGGGCAGTAACCCTCGCTGGCGGCCTTGCGAGCGGACATTGACACCATTGTTTGGAGAAATCCCGTGGATGTGGAACTGGAACTTTTAACCAGAAAGTCGCAGATGAGAAACGAAATCGTGCTTTCCTTGGCTACGGAAAACATCAGAAGTCCTGAGGTACTTGGAAGAGCACAAGAAAAGCATTGTCGATTTGCTTCAACTTCGAAACATCGCCTCTAGTAAGAAGTGAGCAGTTCTGGCTATGTAAAGGGATAAGGATGGGAAATGTGATGGGTCAGCGAGCAGATAAAACTTGAATTTCAGTGTTGGTTTGGGCCCGACTGGGGTTGCTTGGTTGGCGATTTCCACCGGGGAGGCCTTCAAGAGACTTAGCATCTTGTCACTTTGTGAGTACCACGTGACAGCCGCCAGGTACCTTCTATTGTGGAGCAGAGATCCGACAACGCGAGCTTTCTCCTGGGTAAAAACTGTCTGGGGACCTGGGGTTTAAGCCTTCCTCTATTACCTTCCAGCTCCTAGGTGATTCTGCTTAATTAGAAATAAGAATAAGATTGTCCTGCCAATTTTAACTTTCCTGGACAGCTCTCGTTAGTGTGACCAGTTAGGATGACGCAGGCCCGACATTGTAGGAGCATTATGGTTCCCAGAGAAGATGTAGTAAATAAGTTGATGGGTAACTTTTTTCTCTTACTGTCATCTTTGTTCTTCTTTGTTTTCCAAAGTGACAGGAGATCGAGGATAAGAAAAAGAAAAGTAGGAAGGCACTCTCCTATAATATTTCTTTATAAAATGAGAAGTTTCTGCATGTTGACTGTTATGATACTTACAATAGAAGACAATAATGCAAAAAAAGTTACTTACAGGCATCTCCTCTCTTATAGGAAGAATTTTTAAAAGCGGAACATTCTGCCTAGTCATGCCATTTTCAGTTCTTTAGAGAGAAATACTATTTTTAAGCCAAATGTTTCTAGTTGACTAGCTGACTTCATCAATAGGAAGAAGAAACCACAATGTTTTCCATACTAAATAAACCACTGGTATATTTATCTTGGAAGAGATATAATAGAGATTAACTTTACCACCAAAAGTGAGGATACACTAGCTTTCTGGGTTCAGTGTTAGTCTATGTTGCAATTCAGTTTTATAAGAGGAAATAGTCATTTTAGAAATACAACTGTGCCTATAATCTCAGTATGTCAAAGAAGATGCTTATATACAAATATATGCATCTATCTAGCAATTACACTTGGAATTGAAAGGATTTACAGCAACTATGAAATTCAGTAAATATAGAAAAAGGTATCACCTATAACATAAGAAATTGCAGATTGCCCATCAACTTTTCTATAAGTACTTTTAAAATTCTTTCCCAAAGCAAAAACGAAACAAATCCTTTATGGTTATCAATGATTAATCAAATAGATGATTCTTAATGCCATTATTTTATTAAACCTGAAGTTCATTTAGTTAAAGTTATACAGTATTCGTGTTTTCTTTCAGTACTAAGACTAAGTGAGTGAGCTATTTGTCTAAACACAGCAAACATCAGGGGTTGGAGTTATGAGGAAAGTACCAATAATTCATAAAAATTTTCTCTGGGCACCTGAATTATAACGCTGTTCCTCTAACTGAAACTTGGAAATACTAATTAAATAAAACTTTCTCGACTACACATTTGATGCTAAGGGAAAATGAAGCAGAAAAACCACGTGCTGACAAACTCCGGCATGTGGACATCACCTTCTTTGTGTAGTTGTTTCTTGCCTTCCTTTCCTGTGTGTGTGCGTGTGTGTGTGTGTTTTAATAATTTCCCTCTTCATCAGTTCCTTTCTAATTCTTTATCTCGCCCTTTCCAAAACCTGCTTTTGTGAGAATGTGTTAGGTTCCACTGCTTTCAGATTTGTCCTCATTTTACTGAGATGGAGACAGCGACTCCCTGAGAGAAATGGGAAATGACAGCTCTGCATCCTAATCCTGGAGTCGATGCTTGCTCCTTTTTTCTCCCTTAAAAGTGCAAAGTTCATATTAGACACCTTTCAAATCTCATCATTTTTAAGATCTTCTCTTATTTAGCAAAATCTTCCTAACTTACTCTTTAACAATGAGGACATTGTGCCTACTTCCTTTCTTTTGTCTCTGTTCCAGCTCAGAGAAGAAGGTTTGTGGAAGCGAGGAGGGAAGAGGATGACCTGGTAGTGGACGATTCCAAATCGAATCCAGTAGGTTCTTCCTACACCGCCATGAGTCAGCCACCAACTGGGGGCGCTATCCCTGCTGCTGCAGCTTCAGGGGCCACCGCCGCAGCCACTGAGGCTCGCCTGCACCCGGAGGGTAGCAGCAGAAAGCAGCATCGAGCTCAATCACCAGCCAGGCCGAGGGATAATTCGGTCCGACAGAACACCGCCATCAACCGGTCTCCGGTGGGAGCCGGCACTAAACTGAATTCTGTCCGGCAGCAGCAGCTGCAGCAGCAGCAACAGCAGCAGCAAGGCAACAAGACCGGGAGCCGAGCGGCTCCTACAAACAGTGTCCGGGGAGGTGGAGGCGGGGCTGAGAAGGCGGGGACCCAGGCGCCCAAAGGCGCTGGGTCCGGAGCTGTCCAACCTGCGGCTGGTGCTGAAGCTGTCCCCGCAGCAATCGGGGCCGCCGTGGGCGGCAGGAGGTCGGGCCAGGCGGAAGAGTCTTCCCGGGAGGTAGAGTTAGTGTCTTCGAAACTCGGGGAACCCCCTCCATCCCGGGAAGGAGGGGGAGTGGGAGGAGCCGGCAGTGGACTGGGAGAAAGGGAGGGGGGCGCTGTGCCTCCGCCGCCCAGGGGCTGGCGAGGGAAAGGCGTGCGCGCTCCGCAGAGGGGCGGCAGCGGTGGGGAGGAGGCCACCCCTTCTCCATCCTCCTTTTCTGCGGGCAAAACCTCAGGCCCCAGTGGCAGAAACCCCGGTAGCGGCGTTGCTGGGGGCGCCAGCAGCGGTGGAGGGAGCTACTGGAAAGAAGGATGTCTGCAGTCTGAGCTCATTCAGTTTCACCTCAAGAAGGAGCGGGCAGCAGCGGCGGCGGCCGCCGCTCAGATGCACACCAAGAACGGCGGGGGCAGTAATAGCCGCAGCTCCCCAGTCGCCGGCGCCACTGTCGTTTGCGAGCCCCTTGCGGTCCCTTCTGCCTCTCCAATGGCGGCGGCGGCGGAAGGCCCCCAGCAGAGCGCAGAGGGCAGCGCGAGCAGTGGGAGCATGCAGGCAGCTGCGCCCCCTTCATCGCAGCCGCACCCGCAGCAGCTCCAGGAGCAAGAAGAAATGCAGGAGGAGATGGAGAAGCTTCGAGAAGAGAATGAAACTCTCAAGGTGAGGGAGGTGCGGGAAACCGGGTGGGGGAGGGGATATGTGGGCCTTGAATGCTAGGGCGTGTCTGGCCAATGTGAGAGATTGCAAAACTGTTGAGGAGCTTTAATGAGGGAAGGGGTCTGGCAAATAGGAAGGCGGTATCTAGGCCTTTCCCTGGTATGAAAAAGAACCTAAGATTAGTAACACTAGAGGTTTTCCGTTAAATCCATATTGAGGCTTTCCTTCCTTTCATTATTATGGCTTGCCCCACATTTTCAAGGAGGAAGCTAGAGTGAAAGAATGAGAGAAAGGCTAAAGAGGGCCATTTTCCTCGTTTTTATCTGCTTACTTCAACACCTTGATACGCGTGGCTGTTGAACAGGGGGCAATAAAGCTGAGAATCTGGACCTGGGATGGGGTGTGCCCGGTGCATGTTGGAGGGATTGGGGACCAGGCTAATTTTGATACGCGGCCTGTCACAACCTCAGAACGAAATCGATGAACTGAGGACCGAGATGGATGAGATGAGGGACACTTTCTTCGAGGAGGATGCCTGTCAGCTGCAGGAAATGCGCCATGAACTGGAGAGAGCCAACAAGAATTGCCGGATCCTGCAGTACCGCCTCCGCAAAGCCGAGCGCAAAAGGCTCCGCTACGCGCAGACAGGGGAAATCGACGGAGAGCTGCTACGCAGCCTGGAGCAGGACCTCAAGGTCTGTGACAGGGGCGGGGCTCGAGGACTTGCGCGGCAGGGCGGTGGGTGGGGACGCTGGCCCAGGCCTCTTAGCACCGAAAGGCCTTCAATGGGGCAGTTTCCGCAATGCTGACTAATAAATGTCAGGCTGCCGGAAGGAGAAGGGCAGACAGTTGGGTCTGAAGAGTTAAATTTGTGGAGGCCTTTCAAAGAGCTAGCTCTGTGGGTTCTTCTTGGAATGACAGTGACTCTTCCTGAGCTGGTGGGAGGAGGGCGCCACCCTCCGAGGCAGAAACAAAGGCTTGCCCTTTATCTAGCCACTCTAGTTTGTTTCCTAAGTCTGGTGGATTCTGGCTCTCAAGAGCCAAGCAATAAAGACAACTCAACAAGATGAGGCCCAGAATAGCAAAAGAATAAATAACCAGAGTGAGAATTTCACACTACAAATGATACCTTACTCATCCCAACCTTAACTCCACCCCCCACCCCTCGCCACACACACACACACACACACACACACACACACACACTTCTTCAGGGACTCCTTCCTTTTTGTATTTACAACTAAAAGAGTCAAGTGATTGGAAGAACCTCACTCTTAATGGGAAGTTGCTCCTTTGGAAGCTTCTCCAGTGGAGAAATTCCAACCTTGAAATGCCTTTTTTAAAAAAATAGATGTGATCTCTTCAGTTCAGTGTGACTGCAAGCAGATTGATTAAAAATACAAATGAGATATTGTCTTCCTGGCCTTAAACAAGCAAATAAATATAACTTTAATTGTATTTACTTCATCAAAATATGAAAATCAAACAAAATTATCTTATGTTTGCTTTAAAGAAAGCTATGAGGAAACATTTTATGGAAATTTACTGTATGATTTCTTTCTTTCTTTTTCCCCTTTAATGTCCAAGGAGAGCTCACTATGCAACAGGCACAATGACAAGCATTATTACATACATTATTACATACATTGTTATTTTATCTGATTCTCAAAAACAGAAAAAATCCTATAAGGTAGAGATTATTATGAGCATCATTTTTCATATGCAGAGCTGACCCTTTTATAGATGCTAGTGTACAGCCCTTGAAGAGGTGTGTATGTGGTCTGGCTGACTCTCTGCCCAGTATAAGGACAGTGTCCTGAGATTTTATACTGGACAGCTCCATTTCTCTTCCAAACCCTAACATTTTCAAAGATAAGTACAAATGGGATAAAAATACATGTCATCCCTAAGAATAAAATATTAACCCTAAGATTAAAATGTGTTATAAAATTGTTATTGTTGTTAAGTGTTGCTGAGTCAGTTGTGACTCATAGAATTTCCAAGGAGTAGCTGATGAGTTTGAACTGCTGATCCTGTGGTTAACCAGTGGTTATCCTACAGCACCACAGGATTCTTAAGTTTTAAGCACATGGAATTTTATTTATGAGATCAAAATTCAAGCTCCACTCCCCACTTGGAATGGAAAACTTCTGTTTTTCCTTTTTTCTTGTCCATAATAACAGAAGCATCCATCCTAAAAGGTTGTTTTAAAATTAGAAAGGGTATGTAAAATTTCTATACACATGATGAAACACAATAGGACATTTATAACCATTGTGTAGTGTAAAAATGAAAGTATCCGTTCCACAGGCTTGTATTAGAATGCTAAAACACAATAGGACATTCATGATTATTGGATCATGTAGAGGTTAAAGGAATAGAGTATAGAACTTCTCATTAGCTGTGTGCCCTTGAGCAAGTTACTTCACATCTCTGAGACTTATAGTTTCCTCATCTCTAAAATAAGAATAATAATAGTACCTATATCCTGGGATTGTTGTGAGGAATAAATGGTGATATATATAAAGCATTTAGAACACTGCCTGGCACACGGTAAGCACTATTTAAGCTCACTTCTCATATTCGCCCATTTTTTATATAGTCATTGATTCTATTTTGTTGTTACAAACACTTTAATTTAGGTTGCAAAGGATGTATCTGTGAGACTACATCATGAACTGGAAAATGTAGAAGAAAAGAGAACAACAACAGAAGATGAAAACGAGAAACTGAGGCAACAGCTTATAGAAGTTGAGATTGCAAAGCAAGCTTTACAGAATGAACTGGAAAAAATGAAAGAGGTTAGTATTCAGTTTTCTCATGGCATGCTATATATTTTCAGAATCCCAAGGGCTAATATGACTGTTGAACTAATTCTTTTTATTTATTATAATTATTTTTTTTTTATGACAAAGGAGCTCTGGTAGCTTAGTGGTTATGATTCGGGCTGCTAACCTCAAGATCAGCAGTTTGAAACTACCAAGCAATTCCAAAGGAGAAAGATGAGGCTTTCTGTTTCCATAAAGACATACATCCTCAGAAATCTAGGGTTGCTATGAGTCGGAACTAACTCCATGGCACACTACCACCACCACATAGGACAATTATTTGAGTGCTGATCATGTATTAGGATAAGCACTTGATTGCTAACCATAGATCAACAGTTCAAACCCACCAGCTGCTCTATAGGAGAAAGACGAGGCTTTCTGCTATAAAGGGTTGCTATGAGTTGAAATCAACTTGATGGCAGTAGATATAGGACAGTTTGTTGTCTTCACCCAATATAACAAAGACATAATTTCATACTAAAAGTGAGTAGCAAAGAAAGATGAGCAAAGGCAGTTGACCTGAGTTTGTCTGAGTCCTGCCTCTCTATGAGCTGTTGAGCTGTATATATGAACTCTGACTGATTTTCATTCCTGTGACATTTAAATATATATCAATTAAATAAATTACACAGCAATACCAAGTACAAAGGTTGTCAAGGGTATAAAGGGTTAAACTTTGTGCTAGTTACTGTTGTTGTTAAGTGCCATTGAGTCAGTGTGAACTCATAGTGACCCTGTGTAGGGTTTCTGAGGAATAGCTGGTGAGTTTGAACCACCGACCTTGCAGTTCAAACCAACCTTGCGGTCCAGCGCTTATGCTACAGCACCACACCAGGACTTCTGTGTTAGTTGAGGGAAAAATTATTATTAAAGTCATGGAACCACAAACATTTAGTATGGAGAAAGCTAATAACTTAATTCTGTCATGACTTAAATCTTGTCTTAATAAAGCTCCTCAAATGATGTGATCCTTAACAACATCACCAATGACTAGCCCTCAAAATATTCCAGAGTAGCTCAGATTGTTAGAGACAGCATATCTCTTGTTTAAAATATTTATTTGTTTTGAGTTGAAATCTATGTAATTATAATTTTAACCAGCTCATCTTAGTTATATGCTTAAGAGTAGAGTTCTCCTCCACATTAAATATTTAAAGATTTCTACCATTACGTGTGGTGCTATGGGTTAATGCGCTGGACTGCAAAGTCGCTTTCAACCTCAAGGTCAGTGATTCAAGCTCACCAGCTGCTCCTCGGAAACCCTATACAGGGTCACTATAGGTTGGAATCAATTAGACAGCACTTAATAACAGCCATTAAAGAATAGAATTAGGATCAAAGGAAAAAACTGGAAGGTGGTGGTGGTGATGGTGTGCTGTGGAGTTGGTTCTGACTCATTCGACCCTGTGTAGGGTTTCCGAGGCTGTAAATCTTTACAGGAGCAGAAACCCTCATCTTTCTCCCAGAGATTGGCTGGTAGTAGTTTCAAACTGCTGACCTTGAGGACAGCAGACTGATTTGTAACCACTACTCTACTATAGAAGAAACAAAACATCTATCAAGAAATAATTAGTATTGCAGTACATAGTAATATAATTTGAATTAAAATGGCAATTTTCTTATCTGTTCATGCCAAAGAGGAAATTCATATTCTCCCTGGAGTTTCAAAATTAAACCTGAGTCCCTGATTAGAGATTACAACACTAAAAGTGTTAAGGAATTTAGAAGCACATGTGCAGAGATGTCAACTTTTTGAAGTAACCTTTTATTAAGAAGGTGGTTCTAAAATAGCATACATTGTATGAGATATGTGGGTGGTAGTGGGAAAAGAAATAAAAATGGAAAGCACTGGAGAGTAGATAGTTATCTGAGAAATTCTAGATGTGATAAAGAAAGAATGAAAAACATCCTTGGAGAACAGTTCTATCCATTTGAGACTGACCTTCACAGTGTCCAGAAAGTGTCAGAAAAAGCAGTTTAAAAGTATGTTTAGAATTCAATAATGTGGCATTCAAATTAGATTTCTGCACAGTAGGTTTTGTTATGCTCCATGAAGATAAATAAGAAAACTGAGCTGCAATAATAAATGATTGGCTTTGGTGTGGGGGCTGTGAGCTTGTCACTTGACTTGTCCTTGAATGACTTGAAAAAGCTTCACTTAGCCGTCTGCTTCCCTGGTTGTAAAATGAAAACATATTCAAGTCCTTGGTGACATAAACTGTCATCTTTGTCACATCCCTCCAGTGGAGAGAATGGAATCAGACCATTCTCTCCATTATGAAGAAATGACATTAGTTAGGGAATAAAATCATAAAATGTTAAATAGAATATATTAGAAACAGTACTCCAATTGTCAGATTTTGGTTCCTTTACATGGAGTCATATCGATGTTGAGCAGCACCACTGGGACCAATAGACCATCTGCTAGAGTCTGGAAAACGTTTACTAACTGGCTTCAAGGGTATTGACCAATTGCTCTCAGGACTAGTGGCTGCAGAGTGTTCTGTATACTGTCTCACATCCATCTGCTTATCTTCTCCTCTTGAGAGCTTGGAGTAGACACCTGAGAGTAAGAAAAGTTGAGCAGAAGCAGGATAAAGGTAATTAGTTGAGTCTACTGCAACTAGCTGCTTGTAGTGACACAGCTGATATTCTGCCAACTGCAGCAAGAGGGACCTCATAGGATGCTGTGGTAAAATCTTAATGGTATTTTCTTCCAGATTATAAACCACTATTGCTGCTTGCTACTAGCATTATCTCTTCCTGCTGTATGTAACCTAAAGAAAATGATGGTCTGTCTTTTAGTATCACAAACAGGGTGTTGTTGTTGCTAATGCTGTCGAGTATGTTCCAACTCATAGTGACCCTGCATGGGGTTTCCAGGGAGCAGCTGGTGGGTTTGAACACTGACTTTGTGGCTAGCAGTCCAGTGCTCAATCTACAGCTCCACAGCAGAGTAAATAGAGACTCTTGTAAAAGTTACTTTGTGGGAACAACTAGTTCTTTGAATGTGGTGGTGTTGTTAAGTGCTGTCGAGTCAATTCCTACTCATAGTGACCCTGTTTTAATGCGGGTTATTGTGCTGGACTGCAGTGTTGGTTGGAAATGCAAATGTTGACTGTTCACACTCACCATATGCTCCTTGGAAACCCTATACAAGGTCACTATGAGTCAAAATTGACTCCACGGCACTTAACAACAACAACAATAGGGTTTCCAAGGAGCAGTTGGTGAGTTTGAACTGCTGATCTTGCGATTCAAATCGACCTTGAGGTCTAACTCTTATCCTATGGCGCCACACTAGGACTCTTTGAATGTAGGAGAGGTTAATGTGTAAACAGGAATTAAGTAATATAGATATATAGGTGGCTCTATAGAACACATTCTCTGTGAAGGTGGCGTTTTTTTTCACAGTTAAATCGAAGGTTGCAACCTTTAATAAAGCTCTACTGATTTTCAAAGCTCTGATATCTCCTGTGTGCACAAAATGAAGAAATCTTTTCCTATTACGTTTAAGGTATGGTTTCTGGAGAAACGTTAATGATACACATTTGAGCAAATAACTCATCAACAGAAAGAATCTTGAATATGGAAAAGAAAGAAATAATAACTGAGGTTGATAAAGATGATAACTTTTATTGGATTTTTTCCATTTTAGAATTTGTAATCCTTGCGTTGCATCTTTCTTCACCTTCACAGAGTCTTAAAAATAAAATGATTTTCTTAACATTTCTCAGTTTTTGCTCTAGAGGGCTCTTAAATGACCTATTGCAATAGCTTTATCTATCTTGGGACTTTTATTTTCTATGCACTTGGTTAATATCTTCTATTTATTATAGTGTACTTTCATTCTATAGCACAAAAATAATTAGAACTATAAATTTCAAAAGCGGTATCTCTGTTTTGTTTCTTTAAAAGAGTATTTTGAGAGTGCATCTTTAGACCCAGATTCTCCAGACACATAAAGTATTTTAATAGGTAAATGCTTGCCCAATATAGTTACAATTTCCTATTTGTCTTCTTGGAGTCCTAGTGTGGCACGGTGGGTTAATTCGCTAGACTGAAAGGTAAGTTTGAACCACAAAGTTGGCGGTTCAAGATTATCAGCCACTCCTCAGAAGCCCTATACAGGATTGCTATGAGTCGGAACCTACTCAATGGCACTTAACAGCAACAACAACAGTGTGTCTTCTTATATGAAATAAATAACTCAGTGCAGTTGTACTTGGCTTTGATAGAGCGTATTGTTATAAGGTTTAAAGAGTAAGAAAGTATGTTAAGTGATAAATTAGTAAAGAAGAAGCCCAGGAAGTAGTTTTAATTGGGGATTTCTTTGTCGTTTTAATATTTTATCTGGCTGTGATCATTTATTTATAATTTGAAAATGAAACAGTGGTCATTGATATTTTAAAAGAAGGTATCATAAATACTTTTTTAATACATCAATTAAATACTGTTATATTAGTCATATCTTCTCAGAGTTAATGGTTTGTTAAATAATGTAGATAGGAATAATAGAGATATTAAAAGCAAGGAAGAGTGCACCGGTATTGAATTTTTATTATAAACTGAAATTTTTGGTCATTTACGTAAAAATACTAATCAATATTGCACAGCCCACGTCTAATCCCATCTAGTAGATCAGATCCTAGATATTTTTTGTTGACTGGCATTTTTAACTTCATTTATATTATTTGAATCACTGTAGAAATAATGGATTTTACCTGATTAAACAGGAGCTCTGGTAGTGTAGTGGTTACAAGTTGGGCTGCTAACCTCAAGGTCAGCAGTTCCGCCAAAGAAAGATGAGGCTTTCTGCTTCCAAAAAGAATTATAGCTCGGACACCCTATACAGGGTTGCTATAAGTCAGAACTGACTCCACGGCACATAACTACCATGGCCACCTAATTAAACGTTTCCAATGGAATACTTTTTCAGCTCTCCTTGAAAATACTAAACCCTAATTACAGGGTAGCTATGGGTCAGAACTTAGCAACAATTACATGTTGAAATAGTTGTTGCATTCCTTGATAAAACATGACCATTTAGATTAAATCTCTAAACATAGATTTTGTAGAGGCCAGTTTGTCCATAGTCCTAAGACTCTAGGCTGAGTTGGATGTACTCTTCCCCTGATAAATGAGCAATTTACTTGCTTAAATATACCCATGGAAATATGTTACATGCATATTTCACTGGCTTCTGTATATGGCCTTCTTTAAAAATGGCTTTGAAATGGTTCTCATAAAATCATAAAACCGTTGAAATGAAGGTAAAAAAAAAAGAAAATTAAATTAAGTCCTATTAAAAAAAAAGACAGCCTTGTATGTGTTATATTTTGACAATACGTGGACATATGCTGTACTATACCAAATACTCAAACTGTGTTTTTTCAGAGAGTGCTCACAACACCACTTAAAACTCTAAACTCAATGATACAGAACCCCTACCTGTTTTAGTCACTAGACAACCAGCACCTCCTGGCATGTAGTCAATTAGACTATAATATTGTAAAAACTGTTATTTCATAATTTTTATTTGTATGACTTTTTCCCCTCCAGACTGTCAAATCCCTAAGGGTAAATAAAGACTAAGTCTGTTTTTATTCATTGTTGAATTTGAAGAACCCAAAGCCCAGAATTTATAAACAGTAACTAATTTTGGATGAACAACAAATAGATGAGGTAAAGGGCAATGAAACAAAATTAGACTCACAATAAGGACTCTTTTCACTAGCACTTAGTGCCGTACAAGCAAAACTAAATGGAAATAGTCTCACCTCATTTACAGAAATGGAGGTCTACTGAGATTTCCTATCTCCTAGAAACTTCCAGTTCTCCACTGCGCTTCTTCGTTTCCCAGTTATCTGCAAGAAACAGCAAACCTTTTCTAAAATAAAGCCACATAAGCTTCTAGGCAAGGGGATTGAGGACAGGAACTTAAGTATAAGAGGACGACTCTGACACTCTAGACATCAGCTCTACAATCTACTTTCCGAGTGCTTTGGTGAGAAAATGTGAGAAACCAAATTAGAGAATGAGACTATCCATTTTAATTTGTTTGAAATCTTCAATATTTGGGGCAGTCAATTTAGCAATTAATTTGACTAGAGACATATGGAAAATTACCCCAGTGCTTCAATTGCTCAATAGCCGCTAGTGCTTAGTGCTAATTATATGTTAGCTTGTGTGTTCAGTATTTTATATATAATTATGTTGCTAATATTTCCATTTTAAAGATGAAAATTTCAAGGCTCAGCGGGTTCCCTCCACAGACTATCTGGCTCCAAGCCCATAGTCTGCGTTAGCCAATACTGCAGTCACCCCTTCATGGCCACTTTCACATCCTCTCTCATCCCAAAATGACCTGCCATCCTTCTTGTTGTTGTTAGGTGCCATTGAGTCGGTACCGACT
>NW_006408531.1:27820618-27821708 GCF_000296735.1 Chrysochloris asiatica
TAGAACAATATTTTCAGCTATGTTGATTTTGTCTCCTCTTTTAGCAACTTAATATTTATGTAATTTTAATAAAGTCACTTAATACTGAGCCTTGACTTAATAATATGTTAAAGAAAAATAAGTATTTTTCCTATCCCATGTACTCCAAGGGATAACATGAGATAATATGTTTGAAAATGCTTTATAAACTGTGAGATATACTCTATGTTGTTATTTGTTGTTTTTGTTATATACTGTTGAGTTGATTGTGACTCAGCGAACCTGACACGGTTGAAGTGTTGTCACTGGAATTGGGAAGACATAACACACTTACCCCACACAAAAGAGGTTAGGCAGATAAAAGATTGGTAGAATTAGGCTTGGGCAGATAAAAGATAGGTAGAATTTATTAATCATAGATGTTTTTATAGAGAGATAAAAATTGGCTTTCCTTTATATAGCCTTCTGTCAGGGCATGAACTGCATTCCTGGTTCAAGTGTCTAAGTAGTTAATTTGGGGGATTTGTCTAAGTATGCTTACTCTGAGTTTTGTTCCTCAGCCTCATGACTGACTAATTTTCTTCCCATTTACAACAGTTCATGTTTTTACCCCACATTGGTGATGGTAGTGCCATGGAGTCAGTTCTGACTCGTAGCAACCCTGTATATAGGATTTCTGAGGCTGTAAATCTTTACGGGAACAGAAAGTCTTTTTTTTTTTTATGCTTCATTGCGAATTAAGTGATAGTTTACATGGGAGGACATCAGCTGCACATTGATCCTGTCATATATTGTTTCCTTGCCATGGTTACAATCCTTTCCATGCATCATCGATCAACCAAAGGGTTTACCCCGCAAGCCTGCCCCCCTGTTGTCCACACACCACCCCTCTCTCTCTCCAGGTCCAAAGTGTCCAGCTGCTCCATCTCTGCATGTCATCATCTCTGCCTCCCCCCTGGCATCACTGCTTCTCTGGATAGGGTTCCATTCTCTGCTCTTCTCCTTTGATGGTCCCTGGTACCTCCACTTCTAGACTGGAAGGTTAATCACTCCCCTCCCTTTGCCCCAAAACATCCACCTTTACATTTCCAGCCCTTACAATGAGTTCTGA
>NW_006408531.1:27822368-27824434 GCF_000296735.1 Chrysochloris asiatica
CAATCAGAACATGCATTCCCATTGAGCCTTAGTCTTAGAAGGGGGTTTTATGGGTAGTTTTGAACTTCTGACCTTGAGGTTAGCAGCCCAACTCATACCCCATGTTGGACACTCTCTTTATTGTTAAGGCTGATTTTCTGGTGAAATCCAGGGCATTTGTCTAAATATGTCTTCCTTATTGACTAACTTTATTTTTTCTTGTTATTGACTAACTTTATTTCCCCCTTACAACGATTTCCCCTCTCACCCACCCCTCTTCTGAGAACTTCCTCATTGGTGAGGTTGGCTGGCTTCTGCTTAGTCAGGCTATAGAGAGAGTGAGTTAAGACCCTTTTCCTTACCCTATTCTATCTGTCTAACAACCCTGAATAAGGTTTCTGAGGCTGTAAATCTTTTCAGGAACAGAAAACATCATCTTTTCCCCACAGAGCGATTGGTGGGTTTGAACTGTCAACCTTGTGTTTTGTAGTTCAGTGCTTATCCTAGAGCACCACCAGCACTCTATATGTTGTTGCTGCTGCTAAGTGTCATTGAGTTGGTTCATACTCATAGCAACTCTATCTATATAGAGTTTCCAAGAAACAGCTGGTAAGTTTTAATTGCTGACCTTTGTGGTTCAAACCGACCTTGCAGTCCAGTGCTTTATCTCATAGCACCACACCAGGACTCCACTGTTGTCAACTGTCTTTAAGTCACTTTCTGATTTGTGGGGACCCCCATATGTTACCAAGTATAACTGCTCCAGAGGGTTTTTTCAGTGTGATTTACATGGAAGCAGTTTGTCAGGCTTCAGCTGTGTAAAAGCCCTATATTTGGGGGGACTATAGACATCAGACTATTGTTTTTATTACTGTTATTATTGTTGCTGTTAAGTGCTGTCAGGTCAGTTACTACTCATAGTGACCATATGTACAACAGAAGGAAACGCTGCCCAGCCCTGTACCATTCTCATAATTGCTGCTACTCTTGAGTCCATTGTTGCTGCTCCAGTGCCCATCAGTCTCGTTGGGGGTCTCCCTCTTTTTTGCTGTCCCTCCCCTCTACTAAGTAGAGTGTCCATCTCCAGGAACTGGTCCCTCCTGATAATATGTCAAAAGTATGAGTGACGAAACCTGACCTTCTTGATTTCTAAGGAGCATTCTGGCTGTGCTTCTTCTAACAGATGTTTGCTCTTCTGGCAGTCTATGGTACATTTAATATTCTTCTCCAACACCATAACTCAAATGCTTCAGTTCTTCTACGATCTTCCTTATTCATTGTCCAACTTTCACATGCATAAGAGGCTATGGAAAATACTATGACTTGGGCCAGAAACACTTTAGTCCTCAAACTGATGTCTTTGCTCTAGAGCACTTTAAAGAGGTCTTATGCCACAAAGATGCCTAATGCAATATGTTATTTAATTTCTTCATTGCTGCTTTCATGATTGTTGATGGTGCCTTCACATAAAATGAAGTCTTTGACAACTTCAATCTTTCTCCATTTATCATTATGTTTTTTACTGGTCCAGTTCTGAGGATTTTTGTTTTCTTATCATTGAGATGCAATCTATACTGAAGGCTATGGTCTTTGATCTTTATCAGTAAGTATTTTAAATCCTCTTCACTTTCAGCAAGCAAGGCTGTATCGTCTGAATATTGCAGGTTGTTAATAAGCCTTCTCCAGTTCTAATGCCATGTTCTTCATACAATCTGCTTCTTGGATTATTTGCTCAGCATATGGGTTGAATAAGTATGGTCAAAGAATACAACCCTGGCACACACCTTTCCTGACTTTAAATATTATCACATAACTTAATGTGAGCTGATTAAAAGTTACCTAATAAAAGGAAATTTTAAGTGTATGAATTTGCAATTTCAGATCTATCATCTATGACCCCAGTACTTTTATATACAGGGTTTTAAACACCTTTGTTTTCTTTTGTTCCATGCTTTCTGAAGCTCCCCCTACCATCTGTCTCCATTATGAAGTTACTCTGACTTCTCCCTATTCCATCCCCTCTTCCACTAGACATGCTCTAAATTGAAACTGTTATATCATCTACTATTTGCAAATATTTGGGGGCA
>NW_006408531.1:27825449-27833226 GCF_000296735.1 Chrysochloris asiatica
GATAGTGAGGTTGGCCCAGGATCGGGCAGTGTTTCGTTCTGCTGTGCACAAGGTTGCTATCAGCCGGTACCAACTCGATGGCACCTAGCAACAACAAGAACAAACAATCCAGTTACACTCTCTGCTGCCACTTTCATTGGCAGAGCTTGATATGCTAATTTGTCTGGTTAAATGTCTTTCCTCTACTTTGCTACTTTATGTATATGTATTTTTTTTCTGATGAGAAACAACTGAGCAGAGAAAGAAAGGATACTCTTTGACCCAAAGTATTCATGCTCAAAATACTTACTTTTTAGAATTTGTTGGCTCCACAGCTAAATTCTGTGTAACACACAGACACATACTGCCACGCATTACAAAGACTGTCACTAAATGCTTGGGCAAAGGAAGACGTGCTTGAGAAAATAAGATTGCTTAGAGGAACCCAGCTTCAGTTCCTTGAATTAGAATTTACTTTGCTGTTCAATACTTGCCTTACTCTTAGGTAAATATAACATGAAATTTCACTGTATACTGGGAATTATTTTCCATATGAGGAAATTCAGCTATATCCTGAATGTTTAATATTTGATTATATTCTAACAGGAATACTCTGTTATATATTCAACAATATGTTTCAGGATCGTTTCAGGATCGTTTGAACTGATCTTTTTCCAGATGATAATGACATTTGACAATTTAGCTTCTCTTCTGATGTTTTCCATTTTATATATATATATATATAGTACTTAATAGGGCTATTTATATTCAGCATGATTCAATTCAGAGACACTTAAAATTAAAAATTTAAACTATTCTATATTCATCTGCTGGCTTGCTCAGTTATTCCAATTTCTCCAGACAGTTAATCATAGTAGTAAGTGGCCAATGAATTTAACTGCTGTTATTTTTTTTCTGTCTTTCACAAAGTAAGCTTTCATACCATTAAGTAGGCTAACAACCTTGCACAATAGAAAGATTAGGCTGCCTAATTGAATATTTTATTTAAACGCATAATGAGCATTTAACATTATTGGTATGCTATTGTATTCACTACCTGCTTGCCTTAGAAAGAAGGTATTTCCATAGATCTTTATCAGGTAGCATCCATCCTTGTACATTTAGGTGGTTTTATGGCCCCACAGGATAATGTGCTGGACTGCAAGGTTAGTTTGAGCCACAATGCCAGCAGTTGAAATCCACCTATACGGGGTTGATTTGAGTTGGAACTGACTCAATGGCACTTAATAACAGCAACAATAACAATATGGTAAGTGGACTTCTGGTGTGGCACTGTAGGATCAGCATTAAACCAAAAGGCTAGTAGTTCAAACCTACCAGCTGCTCCTCCAAAACCCTATACAAGGCTCTGAGTCAAAACTGATGCAATCGCACATAACAATAACAGTATGATAAGAATTGTCTTGGTTGGTTGGTTGGTTATGTGCCGTCAAGTCGGTTCTGAGTCATAGTGACCCTGTATAGGGTTTCCAAGACTGCAAATCATTATGGGAGTACAAAGCCTCATCTTTCTCACACAGAACAGCTGGTAGTTTTGAACGGCTGACCTTGAGGTTAGCAGCCCAACTCATAACCACTATGGTATCACAGTTCCCTAAATATTGTCTTCCTGTTGTTAAGTGCTGTTTAGTCAGTTCCCACATATAACCAACCTGTATAGGGTTTTCCAAGGAGTGACTGGAGAGCTTGAACTGCTGACCATGTGGTTCAAACTGACCTTGCAGTCCAGTGCATTAACCCACAGCACCACACCAGGACTCCAAGTATTGTCTTAGGAGCTTC
This sequence comes from Chrysochloris asiatica, assembly GCF_000296735.1. Classification (NCBI taxonomy): domain Eukaryota; kingdom Metazoa; phylum Chordata; class Mammalia; order Afrosoricida; family Chrysochloridae; genus Chrysochloris; species Chrysochloris asiatica. The sequence continues at coordinate 27,827,232 of NW_006408531.1, forward strand.
AAAATTAGCTACTGGATTCACTTATTTTGAGGTAAATTTAAATTAGAATGAATTTAAGTTTGAATAATTAGGTTCTACTGACATATGGAAAGGAGCTCTGGTAGTGTAGTGGTTATGAATCGGGCTGCGAACCTTAAGGTTAGCAGTTCGAAACTGCTAGCTGTTCTGCAGGAGAAAGATGAGGCTTTCTAACTCCCATAAAGGTTTACAGCTCGGAAACCCCGTACAGGGTTGCTATGAGTCGAACTGACTCCATGGCACATAACCACCACCACCACTGATATATGGAAAAGAGCTCTGGTGGCGTAGTGGTTACGAGTTGGGCTGCTAACCTCAAAGTCAGCAGTTTAAAACTATCAGCTGTTCTGTGGGAGAAAGATGAGGCTTTCAGCTCCTGTATAGATTTACAGCCTGAGAAACCCTATGCAGGATCTCTGTGAGTCGGAAACAACTCCATGGCACATCAACACCAGTGTAACTTTCAGGATTTTTTTTTTTTTTTTTTTTTTTAGTATTCGTATGATTCTCAGTTTTCATAATTACCAAAATCAAGAATGAAACCAGGAATTAAGAATAATTTCAGCTGTCCAATCCCTAACATCACTGCCTTATCTTTGTTAATTCAGGATGTAAAAGATTATATAGTACATTATTCTTCTAATGATTTTAAGACACAATTTCTGCGTTTCTGAGAATTTTTCTTGAATTAATTACGTAACACTCTTGACCCTTCCCCCACATCCAAGAAAAGTGTATTATTATATCTTCTGAATCTTTGTGGTTTTCAAATTAACATTTGGTTGCCTTAATACATGAATGACAGAATGAAATTACTTAATTTTTTTTTTCTTAAAATAAAGTATGAATTGTAGTCTTTAGTTTAGCGCTGTTGAGTTGGTTCTGATTCATAGCGACCCCGTATAGCCTTTCTGAGACTAAATCTTTATGGGAGCAGAAGGCTTTATCTTTCTCCTGCTGAGTGGCTGCTGGTGTATTCCCTTAGTTTCTGGCATTTGTTTTACAGTGGAGAAGTGTGAGATTAGTCTGACTTTGATTACTTTATAGAATGAATGATTTTCTCTCTGAGATGATGGGATTTTTTTTCTTTACTCTTTGTATTAGTCAGAGTCTTCCAATAGAAAATAGCATTCACCCTAGATAGTTCAAATAAAGTTAGTTCAACAAAGACGGTTAATACAAAGAGTGAAGAGAACAAACCGGAGCTGCTAAGCATTTAGAGAAGGGCAGCCATTGCTCCCTCTACAAGTGATAACCCAAGCTGAGGAAATTGCATTACTGGGGTCAGAAACAGCTAAAACTATGGAGTAGGGTCCACCCAGTGGGAGCTATCATCCTGAAGGGATTTTGTTACCGCCTAAAATGTTAAAGAGTAAGGAAAAATATTTTGAATAATATATTTCCCACCCTCAAACTCTCGGCATTCTTCCAGGTACCTTTTTGTTTTTATTATTTTGAATGATCATCAGTTTTGTATTCAACATGTCACATACTTTGTTGTGTCTCACTGATTCCAGTCCCCTCCATGCCACAAGTTATTCCACTTCCTTTCCGTGGTTCCTATTTCCATTCCACCCACCTTCCCAACTCTTCTCAACTTTGTCCTTAGGTAAGCATTGCCCTTTGGATTTTGCATGATTGACCATTCCATCATTCATAGTGAGCACACCTTACTAGTATTGTTGTATCTCCTATGTACCTTTCTACTGCTTGATTGAAAGTGGGACTGTGAGGTGAATTCCTTTTCAGACTTGAGTACTTGAAAGCCATAGCCTCAGATTTCTCTAGTCTCTTTCTGACCAGTAAGCCAAATATATATATATTTGAGTTTTGTTCCACATATTCTGCCACTCTATCAGAAAATTTCTAATGTGATCTCTTTCATAGCAGTTGATAATGGTAGCAGAACACCATCTAGTTCTTCTGGTCTTAACAGTCATGGAGACTGATGTTCACATGCTCCATTAGTCCATTGGACTAACTGATTACAAGCCTCTTCAATTCTCAACACTCTTCTTTCCTCAGCACATGAAAAGACCAATAGTTGTACTTTAGATGGCTGCTTGTGAACTTTTAAGATCCCAGATGCTACTCACCAACGTAGGATGTAGAACACTGTCTTTGTGAACTATGTTATTCCAATTGACAATGGTGTCCCCTGAGTCTTATTATGGTCCTGAGTCCCCAGGCTTAGCAACACATTGCCTTCAGATGTTTGGTAGTATCTAAGAAGTTTTCATTAATTTGCTTGCTGTATGCTCCACCACATTCATAGTAAGGTAATTGCCAATGTACCAATGTCCTCTTCCAAATATATATATATATATATATATAGTTTTTATTAAGTGTTAAATGTCTCTGTCCATATATCTACCCCAGAACACTGTTGTTCCGATGGTATGTATATATAACTATTTACCTCTATCCTCTCTATCCCCTTTAGCCCTTGCAGACCTCCTGTTTTTACCTGTCTTCCTTATTTTTCTGCCAAACTCTGTCATAGTTGCATGAATTAGAAATTTTATTAAGAGAAATCATTGAATTATAGAGTTGGAATGGGTTAATTATATATGCAATATATGCCACAAAAACTTATTAAGAAACAAACAACTATGCAGTCAACACTTCTGCATCCCAATCCACTGTGCTTTAACAAGCATCTGGAGAAGTGGTCAGCCTAGTAGCACTTATCATCTTTCTGGTTATTGGACCAATACAAATCAGAACCATGGAAGGAGTTAGAGGATTAGTTTTGCAATGAGTAATGAGACATATTCTTCCCTGATGCAGAGCTTTATGGCATGAAAAAACCCATACTCCTAAGAGATTTATTGTTTTTCATATACTTAAAGTAAGCATAGAACAACTGTGCTGTTGTTAAGTGCCATCCAGTCGGTTCCAAGCCATAGAGACCCAGTATAGGGTTTCTGAGAAGTGGCTGGTGAACTTGAACCTATGACCTTGCTTGTGGTTCAAATCAAACTTGCAGTCCAGCACAGTAACCCGCAGCTCCACACCAGGACTTCTGTACGCTACTGCAAATATTCTAAGATCTTCATCACCTCAGCAGAATCTCTCATGCCCATTTAAATTTAGTGCACTGTCTTCCTATCCCTGCCCCAGACAACCACTAATTTACTTTATATAAAAAGAGAGTTGCCTTTTCATATATGTTTCATGACTGTCCTTGGTTGGTGCAAATAGTTAAGTAATCGACAAGTAGAAATGTTGGCTATTAGAACCTACTCAGGGGCACCTTGGAAAGCCAGGCCTGTTGTGTTAATTCCAAAAGGTCACAGGCTTGAAAACTTTATGAAACAGTTCTATTCTGCACACTTGAGGTTTCCCATGAGCTGTAGCAACTAATAAGAATCACATGGCAAATTTTGATTTACTTTTTAACAACTATTGATTTTTATTTGAGTGAAGGTTTACAGAGCAGATAATCAGTTTTACATTCAGCAAATCATATAGTTTGTTTCATTGCAGTGATTGCAATCCCTTCCATGTGCCATCAGTTAAAAGTATTTATTTATCTCTATTCACTTCAATTCTTGCTTTCCTCCCTGTACCTTCTGCTACCTTCATCTTTTCTCTGCCAACCTCCCTCTTGTTATATATTGCATTTGCTGTCACCCAAGTTAACATGTGTCTACTCTTTAGCTAATGAATAATTTTCCCTTCACTCTCATCTTGGTAACCATCATAGAATGTTTCATTCTAGCAAGGAAACCTTTTTTAAACATTTTACAACAGCAGTCTCATGTATATTTGCCCTTTTGTGATTGACTAAATTCACTCAGTATACTGTCCTTCAAGTTAATCCATGTTATGTTGTGTTTCACAGATTCTAGTTACTCTTTAGCATTGAGTAGTATTGTATTGTATGTGAGTACCAAAGTTTATTTAACCATTCTTTTGTTGATGGACCTTTATGCTGTCTCCGTCTTTGTGCTATTATAAATAGTGCTGCAGTAAACAATGGTTTGCATGTATCTATTTGTATCTTCTAAAATCTTATTATATCCAGAGTAGAGGGACTGCTTCTTGGGTCACACAATTTCTATTTCCAATTTTTGAGCACACAACATGTCATTTTCCACAGAAGTTGTACCATTTCACCATAAGTGTAGTAGGGTCCCAGTCTCTCCACATCCTAACCAGCATTTGTTGTTTTCTGTTTGTTTGTTTTTCTTCTGATCTTAGCTTTTAATGCTGGGATAGGATGATATCTCATTGTTGTTTTAACTCTAATGTCTAATGATCATGAGCATTTCTTCATATGTTTGTTAGCTGCCTCAATGTCTTCTTTGGTGAAATATCTGTTCATATCTTCTGCCAATGTTTAAGTTGGATTATTTGTCTTTTTTTTTTAAGTTTAAAGTTTTGTATGTTTACTTTCTAAAAAAGTTTGGATGCCTGCTTTTGGTTGGTCAGCATTTTCAGTTGTTCTGTTTCTGATGGTAAAGTCTATATATGTTGTTGTTGTTAGGTAGGTGCCATCAAGTCGGTATTGACTCTTAAAGACCCACTGCACAACAGAACAAGACACTGCCTTGTCTTGCACAAAACTCACAGTCGTTGCTACACCTGAGCCCATTGCTGCCACCACTGTGACAATCCATCTCAATGGAGGGGTCTTCCTCTTTTTCTCCAACTCTCCACTCTATCAGACATTATATCCTTCCCTTGGCACTGGTCCCTCCTGTTCATATCTGAAGTATGAGAGACAAAGTCTGATCATCCTGGCTTCCAAGGAGCACTCTGGCTGTACTTCTTCCAGTACAAATTTGTTTGTTCTTTTGGCAGTCCATGGTACTTTCAATATTCTTCTCCAATACCATAACTCAAATGCATCAATTCTTCTACTGTCTTCCTTGTTCACTGTATAACTTTCACATGCATATGAGATTATTGAAAAAACCATGGCTTGGGTCAGGTGCACCTTATTCCTCAAACTGACATCTATGTTCTTGAAAACTTTAAAGAGGTCTTGTACAGCATATTTGCCTAATGCAATATGTTGTTTGATTTATTGACTGTTGTTTCTATGCATGTTGGTGATTGATCCAAGCAAAATGAAGTCTTTGACAACTTCAACCTTCTCTCCATTTATATGTGTGTTGCTTTTTGGTCCAATGGTGAGGAATTTTGTTTTCTTTACATTTAGATGCAACCCATACCAAAGGCCATGGTCTTTGATCTTCATCAGTAAGTATTTAAAGTACTTAAAATACTTACTGATGAAGAACCAAGTCTATGTATAAGATCAATGTTTCTTTGTTGAATTCCACTGATACTATTGTTAAAGGAAAACTTTCTTAGATTCTGACAAATGTCTATTACCTTTAGTTCCCAGTGTTACTGTGTTTACAGTTTTATATTTGCCTTCAAGTATGGCACAATGTTTATACTCTTGACTGCTAGCTAAGAAGTAGTTGGTTCAGGAGAAGACCTAATGGTTTGTGCGGTCAAGAATGTTGTGCTGACTTCTTGCAAGAAGGGAAACTAGGCAGACTCACTACACAGACCCTCTACAACAAAGATTTGTCGTTGGTGTTAGTGTCATCAAGTTGGTTCCTACTCATTGCGACCCTGTACAGAGTTTCCAATGAACAGCTGCTGGGTGGGTTTGAACTGCCAACCTTGTAGTTTGCAGTCAAGTGATGATGCTATAGACACAAAATAAAACAGACAAAGATGAAAATTCTATACTTCATAATTAGAGAAATGAATGGAGTGCTTGCTGGGAGGAGATGCCGAGCAGGGACTTTGAGAGTGGTAGACTGGTGAACAGCTGACCAGACGTAGCTCAATCATCTTGTGAGCAGCTTTGGCAGTGTAGAGAGAGAGGCCTGGCAGAGCAGAGCAGATTCGTACCGCACAGGCAATGGAAAAGATGCCATTTCCTCTTTTTCCCTGTTCTCCCCTGGTGACAAGAAGTGCAGCCAGCTCCCACCATCCTCCACCCACAGTG
>NW_006408531.1:27834836-27847623 GCF_000296735.1 Chrysochloris asiatica
ATTAATAAATTACAGGGTTACCTCAAATAAAAATAATCATCTGCAAATCAAAGTTTAAAAACAAAGAGGAAAATTAGAAAGATTTACTAAGCATTAACACAATAGAAATGAAAATGACAAGAAGCCAACAAACAAAATGAACTCAGCATAGAAAATTATATGGAACAAGCAATCCAGCAGCACCAAAAAAACACACATAGAAAAATGACAACAATCAAGTAATACCTATTGATAATTACACTGAATGCAAATGGATTAAATGTTCTAGTCAGGAGACATAAAGAGCCAAATGGGTAAGAAAACAGGATCCTTCAATATGCTGTATACAAGACACATAAGTAAAAAATAGAGACAGCCTAAAACAGAAGAAAGGTTAACCAAACACATAATGGAATACTACAAAACACTGAAGAACAGTGATGAATTTGTGAAACACCTCACTACATAGCTAAACCTGAAGGACATTGTGTTGAGTGAAATTAGTCAATTGCAGAAGGGCACTGTATGAGACCAATGTTGTAAAAGGTTTTCTTGAAAGAAAGGTTTCCTTGATAAAAGAAATAGTCTATTATGGGTACGTTTTAGGGAGGAGAGGGGAGGAAAAATTATTCATGGGTTAGAGGGTAGACACACATGTTAACGTGGGTGACAGGGCAGGCAATATCAAGCAAGAGGGTGGTTAGCAGGAGAAAGATGAAGGTAGCAGGAGACACTGGGAGGAATGAAATAGTTAAATGAAAGGAGGTAAATGCTGTTCACTGTTGGTATCTAGAAAAGATTACAACCATGTAGTGAAGCAAAGTGTGTGGTTTATTGAATGTAGGGCTGATGATCTGCTCTGTAAAACCTTCACTCAATTCACAATAAAAGTTTAAAGGGGGGAAAAAATTTTAAAAAAAGGATGGTTATTGTTGCTGCTAAGTGCCGTGGTGTTATTTCCAACTCATAGCGACCCTGTATAGGGTTCCTGAGGAGCAGCTAGTGAGTTTCAACCACCTACCTTATGGTTCAAACCTTGAAGAAAGTCTTTGTCCTGTAGGGACTCTATAAGGTTGCAGTGAATCTCAGTCAACTCAGTGGCATACAATATATTTTAGAGAGACAGAAGAAAAGGACAGCTTGATGTCATATTAACCCTGAAGTCTGTCCATTTGATTAACAATGTGACAATATTTAAAAATATATATTTTAAGAAATTAATCTGGTTCATGTCTAATTACTTTCTAAAACTTATTTAATCGGTGGTGTACTTTATTTCTAATCCAATGATAGCTTATGTGCCTGAGTTTATGCATGTATGTCTCAGCTTCTTAGTAAGAATCTCCTATATCTATAGCTCTTACATTGCTCTAATGGTTAAAAGTTAAAGTAAATGTGTGTGTGTTATTTTATATTATATTTGGGGGCTAAGCATTTTGCTTAGCTTAGAATATGGCATTTGTTTTTGTTTTAAATTCAATATACAGAAACTTAGTGATTGTGTGTTTATTCCAAAATAACTTGGGAAGGCAGTGACTGATTTGATCAAATCGATTAAACTTACAAAGGATATTAATATATTCCTAAAAGAATTTGAAATCAGATTTTAACATGTTTTAATAACCATGTGTTCTGATATCTGTAATAGAGTTCAAAATTACGTAATTAGCGTCTGTATCAAAGTTGCAGAGATTGTGATTGTCCTTTATGTATTTTAGAATTCACTAAGTAATTACCCTCTGAAAAAGAGAAAATTATTCAGTGGGGATTCTCCCTTGTCCTCCCTCATTCTGACTTTAAGTATAAACATGAAAGCTTGCAAGCTAGCTACTCATGCCTTTATAACTCCCTCATTTTTGATAGCCAATGTCTAGTGTAGTGGTTACGAGTCAGGCTGTGAATCTCATGGTCAGGTAGGTGTTCAAAACTATCAGTGGTTCCATAGGAGAAAGATAAGGTGTTCTGCTCCCATAAAGATTTACAGCCTCAAAAACCCTATGCAGGGTTGCTATGAAGAGTAGGAACCGACTCCATGGCACACCACCACCACCACCACCATCCACCTAGTAACTTGAGAAGACAAGCATGTTCCTTGATCTGAAGAATCTTCCATTCTAGTTGGAATTTTGAACAACTACATCCATAAGCAAAAGTCCAGTCCATCGAATTGTAGCAGTTTACACTTGCTCGTAGTTATCTTACATCTTTATCTTCATCTGCTCAGCTCAGCCCTAGCCATCCAAGCTAGGTCAAGTGGGTACCAGCTGCAAGTTTGAGAATTGACACAACTCCTTGCACTTCAGACCAGCTGGCCCCTTCACTCTAAGCCCTATCTCACAGGGGCTAGGTCAGTGCCTATGGGCTCATGAGTTCACACAACTTCCTAAACTTCAGACCAGCCAGACTTTCCTCTTCTCTCGCTCATCTCAAGGTCAATGGGTGCCAATGAAACATGTCCAAACTAGGTACTGCAGACATGCCTCACTCTTGTCTTTGGCTTCTCAGCCATGTGGCCCAATGGCCTCTGCATCAGTACATGGGCCTAGAGCTCAAAGCTGCTCTGTCTCTCCATGGCATTGCCTCTTATCGTTGCCTCTTGTTGTCCCATGCTCTACTCATGCTATTCCTTCTTAATCACCCTGAGATCTCCTGTTTCTGCTTTTAAAGTGGCTCCTTTTAAAGCTACCTGGAGGGCAAAACTAACAAATCCCAGCCTTAGGGTCCTGCAAACCTATTTACATTGCCCCACTCAATCTCTTGGTGGGAATTAAGAAGGCATGGAATAGAAAACCATATCAAGTAAGTTCAAAGTATCACAGAATTAAACTGACTGTTTATTATGGTGGGGCAAACTGGAAAATGTATATCCCAATGTTTAATTCCAACCTAAAGTTGCCATGCTATAATACGAATTTACTTTTTTTTTTTCATTATTTAAAGAATACTTTATTAGTTTCTGTAATCAAACCCATGTAGATAAGACCTTACATATTTAACACAGTGTGTTACCCCTGTACAAATGGAAAAAAAAAAAAATAATAAGTTTAACGTTTCTAGACCAATATGGCTGTTAATTTCTGTACAATGCCAACTCAACACTGTACAACTGGGATACTTTTTTCAAAGTTGATAGCACAGCTAAAGTTTCCAAAAATTCAAATTATATATATATGTATATATATTTATATAAAAAGACCAATCGCAGTGTTATGCATCAATAGCAGCAACAGCTTTTCCAGGTTCTGCAGTCATCTGAACAAAATTATAGAGACATCCAGCACACTCCATTAAAAAAAGAAAGGAAAAATTATCAAACAAAACGTCAGAAAACAGCAAAGTTCTGTTACTGTTGTGGTACCTGGCACCATTTTGTTTTGTTTTAAATTAGCTTCTCAGTCATCATCTGGAAAGAAAACATCCTAGAATAACGTCATTAAAACAGCTCTGATATAATACAGTCACTATTACATATCATAAAGCAGGTACAAGATATTTTACATTCACAGAGAGATGATACAGCACGGTCCTACATCTAAAGTACTAGAGGATACAATTAAAAAGGCATTATGTGAGACTTGATTCTACTTTCCAGCAGAGGGCCCAAAGGATTGTGTGACCCAGCTGTGGTACAGAAATGCACTTTCTTAGATCGGCTTTCCTTTCATTAGTGACACAGTTTTAAGTACTCATGGCTCTTCATGAGCATCAGCTAAAAACTGTTTTAAAAACACCAACAAAACATTCCAAAATGAAAACAAAAAACAAAAAGCCATTGGATTCATACAGAGATGACCAAGTGGAGGCAAGCAGTACACTCAACCTAAGCATTATTTTACCAAATCTTTTGTATGAATGGTGAGAGCTCCATGGAAGAAAAGAGATGCCAAGTAGCACTTTAAAGCTTTGGGCCACAACCAAAATAAAGCATCATTTTAAAAAGAAGCAGTAGCTAAACACTGCTTGTTGGAGATGTTCCTGGATGCTGACATCAATACTTAATCATCTGCTCACTCATCCAGGTAGAAGGGAGATCAGTTACCATACTTTGATTGTGTTCAACTCAATCACCATGTTACAAAACTAGCAAGCTGCCATAATAAAAAATAAGGTTCCTCTAAGCAGCACCAATGAATTTACTTTTACTAGGTGTATTCTTCAAGATATATTGGAAATCTGGATTCATTTATTATATAAGTTGTTTACATTATTCAATTTGGCAATGAATTCTAAAATTTCTAAAACACATTTGTGGACTGTCATTTTTAACATAGTCCAGCAATTATCCCAGAAACTTGCTTTTTCTCCCTTTTCAGTATATATATATATATTTTTTAAATAATTGAATACTCCTACTTTAAAGGAGTTCTGGTGTGGTGAAAGATTAGCGGGTCAAGATCACCAGCTACTCCTTGTAAAACCCTATACAGGGTCACTATGACAGCACTTAACAATAACAACAACCTACCTTTAAAGGAGCTCTAACAGCATAGTGGTTATGAGTCAGGCTGTTAACCACAAGGTCAACAGTTTGAAACTACCAGCCATACCATGGGAGGCTTTCTGCTCCTGTAAAGATTTCCAGCCTTGGAAACTCTATACAGGGTCTATAAGTCGGAACCAACTCCATAGCACACAACTATCTTTAAAATTTCATTAAGAAAACATGTGTATTTATGTTTTTGAAAATACAATTCTATGTAAAACCCACCTCCTAATCACTTGCCATCTTTATTGGTAACTTAAAACATATTTTCTTACAAGATTCTAAACCTAGTATAACAATGATGTTAATATTATTGCATTCATTAGTAAGAAGCTGATTGAGACATATAGTCTAGGAAAGACTGAACATACACAGCATTTCAACAGATAAATGCAGTCTACAGTATTTTATCTTTGCCTCATTATAGGTAAAGGCCAAAAAGAACTGCTGCCGCAGCCCAACCATAATTTTCTAAATGTGTTTTAATTGCTCAGTGCAATGGGGCTTAGAATCCAATCCATTTACAAGAGCGAATGTGAAGGCATATAAATCTCTTCACTTGCTGATGTCATTCATAGTTTAGTAAGCATTCCTTTTACTGTGATTCAAGTATCTGAGGAATAAGACAATTTTCTAAGTAATTTTTGTTTCAATATTCATTAACCAGATTCTCAAATTACCAAAAAATAAATAAATAAATTTAAGAAAATTCCTCTGAGAAAGCTTCCTATCCTTAAGTAAGGTTGCTTGGGTGGAGCACTCTAAGACCTTTGCAGGTGCTAAGTGTGCTATATGAATATCAGAGAAGCACTTATTTGGGGCCCTTGCTTTTTTAAAAGTGAAGTTCTGTAATCAGTTTAGTCTTGGTAATTAGACAGACCATTTAACAGCCCCCAAATTAAACACACACACAAACTTGTCAACGAGTCAATTCCCACTCATAGTGACTTCATGTGTCGGAGAGTAGAACTGAGTCATAGGGTTTTCATGACTGTAATCTTAATGGAAATAGATTGCCAGGCCTTTCTTACATGGTACTGCTGCATGGTTCAAGTTGGTGACTTTAAATTAGCAGCTAAACGCATATCCCTGTGCAGCCCAGGGACTTGTAACAGCTTGTTTCTAAAATGATGTGAAAGTTACTTGTATCAGAACCTATCTTCCCAGTAGCCTTGAGTCCCTTGGAGTTTCCAGAGAAAAACAGGGAATACAGAGATCAATTCTAAGGATTCAGGAGATACTTTGATATTAAGTTAAGGACCACACAATGGAAGACAGGCAGTTATTGAATGTAAATCTGATGTTTAAAGGGAATATTCTCCTAAAGGTATTATAAGTGTTAACTATTTCCTTTCTAGAGCCACTTCCTCTGGTTCTATAGCAGCACATCGCATTAAAGAGTAGCTTCCATTTTTCTTCTTCTCTCTGATATTCCATGATCCTTAAGAACTCTTAGATTTTCATTAGTCAGTGTCAACATTTTACTTTGCAAGGGTCTGATGTACCTAAGTTTAATTGTAATCATCATTTAATGTTTAAGCACTATTCATTAGGAATATGTTAGGAAAATGTAGAGGTGCTCAAAAAGCAATTATTGGCACCAATGACTTTAAAAATGACTTTAAAAGCAGACACTACGGTGTTACAGGATAAGCGCTGCACAGTTATCCACAAGATCAGTGATTCAAACCTATCAGCTGCTCCTTGAAAACCCTATACAGGGGCACTATGAATCAGCAGTGATTATACAGCACTTAACAACAACAACAGGTAAATCTGCTGCTGTTGTTGAGTGCCATGGAGCCGATTCCAACTCATAGCGACCCTGTATAGGGTTTCCAAGGAGCGGCTGGTAAGCTTGAACTGTTGGCCTTGCAGTTCAGAATGACTTTGCAGTCCAGCACGTTAACCCGCAGCACCCTGAGGAATTAATTCTGATTGCCACACCAATACCAAACCCATTGTCATTGAATCGATCCTTTGTAAGGTTTCTAAGACTATATATATTTATGTAAGCAAACAGTCTCATCATTTTCCCTAGAAGTCACTGGTGGGTTTGAACTGTCATTGTGTGGTTAGCAATTCAATGTTGATCATACAGTGCCACCAGTCACATAGAATAGTCAAAAGTTTTCTTATTCACAGGTAGCATGGTTTGATAAAATACTGTGAAAAGATCATTTGTTAATACAATTCCTCATCAGTTGCTCACACTGTGGTGGCTCATGTGTTGCTGTGATGCTAGAAGCTATGCCACCAGTGTTTTGAATGCCAGCAGGGTCACCCATGGTGAACAGGTTACAGCTGAGCTTCCAGACTAAGACAGTTCAGAAGAAGACTAGACTACTTCCGAACGTTTGGCCACTGAAAACCCTATGTATCAAAGTGAAACACTATAGGATAGTGCCAGAACATTGAACTTTGAAACACAATGAATTATACAGTGCCAGAGTACTGTCAGATATGTTGTTGTTGTTGTTGTGTGCCATTGAGTCAGTTCCAACTCATAGCAACCTTGTATAGGGTTTCTGAAGAGTGGCTGGTGATTTTGAACCACCGCCTTGCAGTTCACACCGACCTTGAGGTTGAGTGCTTTTCCTAAGGCACCACACCAGGACTCCATTGTCAGATATAGTGCCAGAAAATGAGCCGCCCAGGCTGGAAGGCACTCAAAATATGATGGGGGTGGGTTTAGGAGGAGAAGGACTGCCTCCTCAAAGTAGAGTTGACTGTGAAGATGCAAATGTAGTAAAGCTTTCAGGACCTTCATTTGTTAATGGGGCACAACTTAAAATGACAAGAAACAGCTGAAAGCATCCATTTGTAATTGGAACATGGAATGTACACAGTATGAATCAAGGAAAACTGGAAGTTGTCAAAGATGAAAGGAAACGTATTAGCACTATAAGTGCATTATAGTACATATACACAATATAACTTATATATTCTTGCAATTCCAGGTTGTTTTCAGTTTCTTAAACTTAAATACATGATAAAAACATAGTAATTTTACAAACAAATAGACAATTTGACACAGTGGTTTAACAATTCAAGCTGTAAGATGGTATAATAATTTAAGGACCTATTCAAAGGTTATTTTTCCCATCATCTAGATAGTACAGTGGCCAAGCTGTATTACAGTAAAACACCATTTCCTTTGATGTCATAGGAGGGTACCCATGTAGAAACCAGTTAGAATTACGCTTTATAGCACTTTTCTTTCAGGTTGAGGCCTATATTTATTTTAGATACAGAGGTTAACCTTAACAGAAACAGAAGGGGCACTTTTAGGAAATTACTTCCTGTCTACCATACTCCGATGTGCACACCCAGAATAAAGCAAAAGAGGATCTCAAAGTGAAGGCGGAGGTGAGTGCAGGAGACACAGGGCCGAAGACGCCCAAGAAAAGATTCTTGGTAGCTGCTGGGAGTGTTTGGTTACTGTGCTTCTGGGCCCACCTGCCCAAGCGGCCAGTGGGCCACTCAAGGCCACTCATTACAACAGACAAATGGTGTCCAGATTTTGCTGTTTCTCTCGTGAGAATTTTCAAGTGTCTCTTAGCTCTGGAGAGTTTGAACCAGGAGTCCGCTCCACGCCAGCAGTGAGGACTGTCTCCTTAAGCCATATGAGATTTGCTACCAGCCCGGTCACATTTAAACACTCCTGCACACAAGACTTCCCTTTAAAAAAAAAAAAAAAAATGTCATTAACATACATTCTAAGGCTGTTGACTCACTATGAGAATTCCCCATAACACCTAAGTATTCCATGGCTGGAGCCATGGAACCACACAGACTGGGCGTTACAAGCCGCACTTCTGTTACATGCACACTCACATTCAACCAGTCACACAGAGTTTATGGCAGTTCCACCAGCGCCGCACCCCACCCCACCCCCACCCCCCGCTTTTTGGGGAGTCCCTGACTGAGGTCTCTAGGTGAGGCCTTGGAAGGGGATCAGGCTTCCACTTCTGTCCATAGAGACAGGCCCGACTGGGTTTAACCCAGACCCCGGGGCCTTACCCATTCTAGAAGTCCTGGCTGGTTGGTTGTCTGGTTCACCTCTCCTTTCGAGTCTGGTTGGGAGAGGTAGGTGCAACAGCTGGCTGCCCCTACTCGGAGGAGGAGGGACCGTCAAATGTGGTGGTGGCATGCCATCTCATCTACCAAGGGGAGCTCACCACCAGCTACTCCCCGACTCTGAGCTGGTGGCTCAAGGAGGCCAGCGTGGTCGGTTTCCTGGTCAGGGAACCAAATGTTACAGCAGTTTTACATTCGTGGTCGAAGAAACCGAGGCCACTCGGAGAGGTGAAGCAGAGTTTCAGATTTTATTAATCCAGCTGACTCAGTGAAGCTAATTTCTCCAAATTCTGAGCCCGGAATGCAGGGCAACACGAGCCTATTTGGGGTCAGAGTCAAGGAGGGGCCAGGCTGCATACCTATTTGAGGACAAGGGGAAAACCAGGGGGATTGGCCCCATTTGGTGACCTGATTAGCACTTTAGCTTGCCTCCTGAGCAGAGAGGGCAGTGAATGATTTTTACCTTTTCCTGTTCAATATAACTAGAATTCAAATTTATGCACCAACTGTGAAAGCCAGTGATGATGAAATTAAAGAATTCTTCCAGATTGATCAGTGTGAAATTGATCAAACATGTGAACGAGATGTAATGATAATTACTGGTGATTGGAATGCAGAGGTTGGAAACAAAGAGGAAGAAACAGTAGTTGGAAAATATGGCCTTGGTGATAGAAATGATACTGGAGATTGCATGATAGAATTTTGCAAGACCAATGACTTGTTCATTGCAAGTACCTTTTATTAAACAATATAAAAGATGGTTATACACATGAACTTCACCAGATGAAACATACAGGAATAAAATTGACTATATCTGTTGGAAATGACAATGGAATAATTCCATATCATCAGCCAAAACAAGGCCAGGGGCAGATTGTGGAACAGATAATCAATTGCTCATATGCAAGTTCAGACTGAAGCTGAAGAAAATTAAAACAAGTCCACAAGAGCCAAAATATAACCATGAAGAAATCCCACCTAAATTTAGAAATCATCTTAAGAACAGATCTGATGCATTAGCTAAAAACCACAAGACTTGTAGAATGACTTCAAGAACATCATATAGGAAGAAAGAAAATTGTTATTAAGAGAAGATAAGAAAGAAAGACTAAAATGCATATCAGAAGAGACTCTGAAACTTGCTTTCCAGCATAGAAGTCCTAAAGCAAGTGGAAGAAATGTGGAGGTACAACAACTGAACAGAAAATTCCAAAGGTCAGCTCGAAAAGATAAAGTCAAATATTATAATGAAATGTGCAAAGATCTGGAGTTAGAAAACCAAAAGGAAAGAACATGCTCAGCATTTCTCAAGTTGAAAAAACTGAAGACGAAATTCAAGCCTCAACTTGCAATATTGAAGGATTGTATGGGCAAAAAAAAAAAGAAATGCAGAAACCATCAAAAGAAGATGGAAGGAATAAAAAGAGTCATTTTACAAAAAAGAACTGGTTGATGTTATACCATTTCAAGAAGTAGCATATGATCAAGAGCCAATGGTAGTGAAGAAGTCCAGTGTGTGCTGAAGGCATTGGCAAACAACAAGACTCCAGGAATTGATGAAATACAAATCTCTCAACAAACTGATGCAGTGCTGAAGGCATTCACTCGTCTATGCCATAAAGTTTTGAAAATAGCTACCTGATCAACTTATTGGAAGAGATCCATAATTGTACCCATTCCAAAAAGAGTTGACCCAACGGAATGTGGGAATCATCAGACAATATTATTCATATCACATGCAAGTAAACTTTTGCTAAAGATAATTTAAAAATGGCTGCAACAGTACATTGCAGAACTGCAAGACATTCAAGCTGGATCAAGATGACAATGTGAAATGAGAGATATCACTGAGGACATCAGATGGATCTTGGCTGAAAACAAAGAATACCAGAAAGATGTTTACCTGTGCTTTCTTGATTGTGCAAAGGCTTTCAACTGTGTGGATCATGACATACTGTGGATAACATTACAAAAAGAAAAAAAAGGTATTCCAGAATACTTAATTAGGCTCATGGACTAAGATGCAGTAATTGTTGCAATAGAATAGGGGGAAAGTGAGTGGTTTAAAATCTGGAAAGGCTTGTGCCATACTTATTCTTCTACTCCCGTAAAGATTTGCATCCTCGGAAACCCTGTACAGGGTCGCTATGGGTCGGACCCGACTCGATGGCACTTAACAACAACAACAATGCTGAGGAAATACTCAGTGAAGCTGGTTTATATGAAGAAGAACATTTATTCAGCATTGGTGGAAGACTTACTAATAATCTGCAATATGCAGTTGATACAACCTTGCTGAGAGCAAAAAGGACTTAAAATATTGAAGAGAAAAGATCACAGCTGTCGTTATGGGTTATACCTCAATGTAAAGAAAACAAAAATCCTCACCACTGGAGCAATAAATAACATGATAAATAGAGAAAAGATTGAAGTTGTCAAGTTCATTTTGCTTGGATCCACCATCAACACTTATGGAAGAAGCAGTCAAGAAATCAAATGATGTATTCCCTTAGGTAGAGCTGCTGAACAAGCCCTCTTTACAGTATTCAAGAGCAAAGATGTCAGTTTGAAGAGTAAAGTGCACCTGGCTAAGGCTATGGTATTTTAATAGCTTCATGTGCATGTGAAAGTTGGACAATTAATAAGGAAGACTGTAGAAGAATTGATGCATGTGAGTTATGGTGTTGGAAAAGAGTACTAAAGGTACCATAACTGCCAGAAGAACAAATAAATCTGTATTTGAAGAAGTACAGCCAGAATGGTTCTTAGAAGCTGAGATGGCCAGACTTCATCTCTCATGCTTCAAATATAGTATCAGGAAAGTCCAGTCTCTGGAGAAGGATATAATGCTTGGTAAATTGGAGAATCAGTAAAAAAAAAGACAGAGACACCCAACAAGATGGATTGGCACAGTAATAGCAGCAACGGTCTCAGGTGTAGCATTGTGAGGGTGGTGCAGGTTGTGTTGTGCCTAGGGTAGCTATGGGTCAGAACCTAACAACAACAGTGAAGTACTCACATAGTCGAATAGTCAACCTGGCCTCTGCTGCTGTTGATACAGCATAAAGGGAGAAGGATGGAGGAGCCAAGACAAGAAAAATGAAGGGACCCTTAATTTCCTCTTTTTCATAAAATAAGAAAATAATTCTAGCTATTTCATTTTGGCATTGGATTGAGGTTAGAGCGTAAAAGTAGTTAGTCCAGATTTTTTAAGTGTTTTTTTTTTTTTTTTTTTGGCATTCATTAGAGTCAGAAAAAAATTGCAAACTCACAACTCAGAAATTAGAAATGGAGTCTGGGTTTATGGAATGGAGGAAGGAGATAATTGTCTCACAGAAAAGGACTGATTTATTGGCTGCAGATTTGTCTCCAGCTCTGTGAAATACACTTTTATCTGACACATATGCCTCCTCACCACTTTGACATGTTTCTCTATAAGAGTCCCCAAAAGGGAAGGATCACCACCTTTCCCAAGAATAAAAGTCCATATTTTTTTTTTAAGTTGTTTTTTTTTTGTTGTTTTTTTGTTTGTTTTTTTTTACTTATTATTATTTTTAGGAAACAAATCCCAGCTTTTCATTGTTGATCAACTTCCTTTCCTGTGTAGTACAAGGTTGTGTCCTAAAGTAGATGAATCAATTGCAACTTTCTTCCTGTCTTCATTTTTCTGTTTTCTAAATTCTGGCCTTTTTGACGAACAGAAAAAGTTTAGAAAATCTAGTCCTTAAATTAAAATGGTCACTTTCCTGACCACAACTTCCTCTGTTTTTGTCATTATGGTCTGGCTCTATAATTTATCTTAAGTAGAGAATCTCATGAAAATTAAAGTTAGCTTTCTTCCTCAGTCTAGGGAAATGTAGAAAGGGAAGGGCAAATAAAGTCTCTAAAACCAAGGATGGGATTGACAAATATACATTAGATTGAAATTCAGTGGAATATTGTGAGGTGGTATACTTGCCTTCTCCCTGAACAAGAATATTAAAGGTAAGTTCACTTGAAAGAAGTACTTCAAAAATGTGCTGAATCAGACCCTGTAATAAGCTTGAATGTTTTCTCGCCTTCAGTGCTAATTGAACACCTACTTTTATTAAAGGAAACGTGCAACTGAGAACTGAGAGGTTATATTTTTAAAATAAATTATTTAAAGCTCAATTTTATGCCCAGTGAAATAAGTCTCTTGCAGAGCTTTTGCAGTGTATAGGAACTTAGGTGGAATTCTGAGCCCAATCCAGAGAAGCAGTGACA
>NW_006408531.1:27847988-27850249 GCF_000296735.1 Chrysochloris asiatica
AAGTTTATTAAAAGAAAAACTTTCTGGAGTCAAAATATTGGCAAAGACAAGGGAAAAACAGGAGAATATATTGAACTCTGTTTTGTTTGGGGCTTTTTTGCTACATTTGAAAACCCCCTTTAGCTCTTTTCCCTGGCCTTTTACATTTCTTTCTTTTGCTTTTAAAGGATTGAAATAAGAGCGATTTCTTATAAATGTAAACTGAGTTCACTTTTCCTGTTTCATTATCCTAGTAACCTTTTCGGTCTCAATGGAGACAATTACTAGACACGTGGATCACTTAACTTATGCTATGTGACAAGCTAGCCTAAAACTTAAAACAGCAGTCACTTATTTAGCTAACAGTTCTATTGGTCAGTTAATTGGGTTATAAACAGACTTGAGTCCATACATGTATTTGTGGTCAGTTGATAGTGTGGTGACTATGCTTCCAGGGATTGCATGGCCAGTTGCTGGGGCCATCGGAGGAACTGGGTCAGGGGATTCTTTACATCTAGCAGAGACTTTCCCAGAGTTGTTCATGGTGCATGATGTTTCTGATAGTCAGCAGAAATGTGCACGGCCTCTCAAAGGCAGATTCAGAAGCAGTATATCATCTCTATTAGCACACTTTACTCCTAGTATGTTTTCCTGTTTAAAGCAAATCAGAAGTCCAGTTAAAGTAGAAAAAGTACATAAATAGACTTGAGTTATATTGTAAATGGACCTGCCTACTGTGAGGAGTAGTACAGCCATTTTCTGTAAGCATTTTACTATGGAAGATCTTAATCACCAACACAAAACTAGATTCTAACATATATATGGAGTCATGGTGTAGCACTGTAGGATAAACTCTTGACTGTAATGTTGGGTTGAACTGAAAGACCACCAGTTCAAATTCACTGCCATTCACTGGAACCCTTTTCAGGCTCTCTAGGGGCTGAGATATCTTTATTTTCCAGCTTAAGTGGAACTTTTTAAATGACTTCTTAAAATGAACTTTTATTTATTTATTTTAACCTTATACTTCCAAAACAAATCTGTAAGAAATAAGGCTGAAATAATTCTATCCTCCTTTAACAAATATTTAATGAGAAACTACTTTGTGCTAGGTATATATCTAAGTCCTGGGGGTGTAATTAAAAACAGTGTCATTATGTTGATTCAGATTCACAACAGCCCTGTATAGGGTTTTTCAGGCTATAGATTTTTATAGGAGCAGAAACATAATCTTTCTCCTTGAGGTTTGTCTTATTATCATTATCATCATCCAAGTGATGGTTAATGGCACAACATAGAAAACTGTAGCTAATGCTATTCAGTTATAAACGTAGAAGTTGCTGTGTAGGCAAATGTTTTGGTGTGTATTTAACAAAACAAAAGAGAGAGAAATTAATGTGAGAAGAGTGTTGCTGGCATAGGAAACACTAAGACCAAAGGCCCCAAATCAGGGGAAATTTAGGCTTGTTTGAAGAATCACAAGAACTTCTGCAATAAAAGAACAAAGAAAATAAGGTAGGAGTGTGGTGAGAGATGAAGTCAGAGAGCTTGTTTGAGATGGGGTGGAGTCGATCACATAAAATTGATTACTGCTCCCAGAGCCAGCCACACATTATACTGAACATGAGAATGCATGAACATCAATATTTTAGGTATTCATGAGCTGAAATGGAGTGGTATTGGCCATTTTGAAATTGACAGTCACATGGTTTGCTATGCCAGGAATGACATAGTAGAAGAATTGAAGAATAATGGTGTTGCATTCATCATCAAACAGGACATACCAAGATCTGTCTTGAAGTGCAGTGCTGTCTGTGATAGGATAAATCCACAAGACCAGTTAATACCACTGCTATTCAAATTTACACAACCATTAAATCCAGTGATGATGCAATTGAAGAAGTCTACCAATTTCTTCAGTCTGAAATTGATCAAACATGCAATCAAGATGTACAGTTAATTACTGGTGATTGGAATGAAAAGTTGGAAACAAACAGGAAGGATCAGTAGTTGGAAAATATGGCCTTGGTGACACAAACAATACTAGAGATCACATGATAGAATTTTGCAAGACATAAAAGATGACTGTTCACATGAATATCTCCAGATGGAATACACAGAAATCAAATTAACTGCATCTGTGGGAAGGCACAGTGGAAAAGCTTTATATCATCAGTCAAAACAAAGCTAGGGACAGACGTGACCAGATCATCAACTGCTCATATACAAGTTCAGTCTGAAGCTGAAGAAAATTTAAACAAGTCCACAAGAGCCAAAATAGA
>NW_006408531.1:27852274-27859216 GCF_000296735.1 Chrysochloris asiatica
ATTGGACAATATCATTAATATCACATGCATGTAAAGTTTAGCTAAGGATAATACAAAAACAGCTGCAACCATACATTGATAGAGCACTGACACAGTTTCAGGTAAGATTCAGAAGAGGACTTGGAACAAAGGATATCTTTGCTGACATTCGATAGATCTTGGTTGAAAGCAGAGAATATCAGAAAGATGTTTACCTGTGCTTTATTAACTAAGCAAAGGCTTATGATTGTGTTTATCATAACAAGTTATGGACAACATTGCAGAGAATGAGTACTTCAGAACACTTAATTGTACATAGACCAAGAGGCAGTTGTTTGAACAGAACATGGGAACACTGAATGGTTTAAAATTAGGAATGGTATGCACCAAAGTTGTATTCTTTCACCATACGTATTCAATCTGTATGTTGAGCAAATAATCCGAGAAGCTGAATAATATAATACAAAACGTGGCATCAGGATTGGAGGAAGACTCGTTAACAACTTGCGATATGCACATGATAAAACTTTGCTTGCTGAAAGTGAAGAGGACTTAAAATATTTACTGACAAAGCTGAAAGACCACAGTCTTTAGTATGGGTTGTGCCTCAGTGTAAAGAAAGCAAAAATCTTCACTACTGGACCAATAAACAACATCCATGTAAATGGAGAAAAGATTGAAGCTGTCAAGTTCATTTTGCTGGGATCAACCATCACCACTCATGGAAGCAGCAGACAAGAAATCAAATGCTGTACTGCATTAGGCAAATCTGCTGCATAAGACCTCTTTTAAGTGTCTAAGAGCAAAGATATGAGTTTGAAGACTAGGATGTGACTGATCCCAGCCATGGTATTTTCAATAACCTCATATGCATTTGAGAGTTGGACAGCGAATAAGGAAAACAATAGAAGAATTGATGCATTTGAGTTATGGTGTTGGAGTTGAATATTAAAAGTACCATGGACTGCCAAAAGAACAAACCAATCTGTGTTGAAAGAAGTAAAGTCAGAAGGCTCCTTGGCAGCCAGGATAGCCAGACTTCAGACATATCTTCAGGAGGGACCAGTCCCTGGAGAAGGATATCATCTTTGATAAAGTGGAGGGTTGGAGAAAAACAGGAAGACCTCCTAATTAGATGGATTGGCACAGTGGCAGCAGCAATGGGCTCAAAAGTAGCATCGATTTGGAAGATCAGGACCAGGCAGTGTTTTGTTCTGTTGTGAATAGGGTCACTATGAGTCAATACTGACTCTATGGCACCTCACAACAACAACAATCTCTATGGAAGCAGTTTGCTAGATCTTTCCTCTGGTTCCAACAACCAACTTTTGTTTAACAACTGTACATTTAACCACTGTACCACCAGGGCTCCTTAGAAAAGTGCATGGCACCTATTTAGTGCTCAATACAGTCTAGATATTTATATAATTATAGTTTCTTTCTTGATTTCATTATCATACAAATGGCTCTTTAATTTTATTAAAATATGGGGTGTACATAATAGCTTTCAATCATTTTATGTTCTACTGTGTTGCTTAATTACTGAAAATATAACTATGCTTCATATTAAGATGTGGACCAAATTTCAACTGAGGTAGAAAGAAAATCTCAAAATATTTTTAGAACACAAGCTGTCCATTTTATATAATTGTTGTGCAAACATAATTATTGGCAATAATCTCTAATTCCTGGCCTTCACATGAAAAAAAAAAAGGAAAGGAAACAAATAAACAGAAAAACCATGAGCTGTCTCATTGGGGCAAACTGAAGTTGGGAATGCTAAGAATTAAGTGGACCACACATGTTTTTAGATAGTTATCTAGACAGCCATCTTAATTGCATACATTGCAAACAAAAATAAATTCTGAGATTTAGGTCTAAATTCCTGAAATACTTGCCTCTGAAGAGGTTACTAGATTTAGGAAATTAAGGTGGGGCAGAAGGATTGGGGTGGTGAAGTAAGGGGATGGTGTGGGGAAGGGGATTTTCAACCTTCACTATTTCTCTAACTTTATGTTCATAAATTGCTTATCATCTTTGTTTTCATTGGAGTTAAAAAGTTAATAGAAATTTCCTGGAATATGAAAGGGGATTAAATATGCATGAAATTTTTGCATATGATACTTTAAGTGCCTATAATACTGGGGCAGAGTCCTGATGTGGTGCTATAGGGTAAGCATTAGTGTGCTGACTGCCAGTCCATCAGTTCAAACCCACAGGTCGCTTCTTTGAAACCCTATATAGGGTTGCTATGGGTTGGAACTGACTGGACCGTACTTTACAATGACAACAGTACTTGGGCTCCTTAAAGTCCAGATACCTTTCTTCAAGGGGAAACCTTTCTACAGAGCTTTATTTGAATTTGACACTGTGCCTGATTGATATCTAAATAAAAGTATAATAGAAAATGCCTCCTAGGAAAGTGTGGCCTAGTTTCAGCATATCGCTTATATTAATTTACAAGGCTCATTTTAACATTGCCCACAGGATAAAGTCTAAATTTCTCATCTTAGCAAGCTGACCTCAATCTTTTCAGAATTATTTCCTACTCCACTTCTCTGGGGGCAGTGGTAGTTTAGTTGTAGAATCTTCACCTTCTATGTGAGAAACATGGGTTTGATTCTTGCCAAACTACTTTCATGTGCAGCCACTAGCCATCTGTCCATAGAGGCTTGTGTGTTGCTATAATGTTGAGTGGGTTTCAGTGGAGTTTTCAGATTAAGACAGGGTAGAAAGGTCTCGTAATGACTTCTAAAAATCAGCAAATGAAAACTCAGTGTTGACCAGACTCATGGCCAAACATGGGAATGGTGCAGGATTAGGCAGAGTTTAATGTTACTGTACATGGGGTGGCCATGAGTCACAGATGGCATGTTAACAGCTAGCAACAACAGTAGCAAACACAACCTTTATTACGTGTTTTCAGAATCCTTAAGGCACATGGAAGGCATATTCATGCCTCCATGCCTTCACTTTTGTTGCTCATTTGGTTTTCTTCCCGTTGAATTCTTGCACATCCTTTAAAGATGAGTCCAAGATTCCTTAGATGACAACTTAATCAGACATACCACACCATCCCTCTATAGGAAAGTCAACAAAACTAAATAAAACAGGATACAGATGATAATCCTGTAATCCTGAGCATCAAATGAAAGGATAAAGAATTAGACCAAATGCCGATTGGAAGAAGAAACTGTACAGAAACAGCAACTGAGGAGAGATATGGAGTAGAGGTTCTCTGCCAACCAGCCCAGCACAGCATGGTCATCTTGAAATTCAGGAAGTAATTCTAAGTGAGGAGTACAGAAATATAATTCACAGAATTCCCAGTAGGGCAGAGACACAGTCCAGACAAATCTGGAATAAAGCAAGATGAGCAGAACATGAACTAGAATTAGGGAAAGAAAGCACAGAAAGTTGGACCAAAGCTCCAGGGAGGGATCCAGGGGACCACAGAGCAGGAAGAGAGCCAGACAATAGGAAGAGAATTATTCACACAAGTAGTGGGCCCTGGCTGTTTAAGTTGCTCCTGCCTGCCACCACCCCATTGCCCCAATAATCAACAGTGCACATTCCTGTGTGAATCAGTGACTGGCAGCATGCACATCCCTGCCTGCTAAGCATCTGTGGTGTGCTACCATGCCACCAATCAGCAACTGCAGGCATATTCCTATCTCACCTGCTCTCTCCCACCACCTTGCCCCTCCCAAACTGGTAGCACATCCTTCTAGTGACCAAAAGTGCAAGCTGACCCCTTTAAAAACCAGCAGTAAGAGCTCCTATGCAGTTCATATGGAGACCAGGGACCCATACAGCTTCACCCTGACCACCTAACAACCAGCTAAGCATACCCACAGAGCAAATAAACCAGTGACTGGAGAGAGCATGAAGTGTGCCAACGCCTAGTATTCAGACTTACAGGTATATCGTCTCAGAAGCACCTCCTGATAGCGCCCGATGCATGCTATTTGCACCTCTGTCTAACAACTAGAAGAATTTCCTAGTACTTTTATCCAACATCTGCCTGGTTAAACACTGTACACCTCAGACTCAGACAGTTCCATCATGGCAAGGGCTCAGGCACAGAAAACCCTTGATCTCCATCATCTACCTAAATGCCAGTTTGTGCATGAACAAATAAATTACCCCATCTATTTGGGAAGCATGCCCTCACAGCAGCTATTGATAAGCCATGCTGACCTCCTGTGGGTGCGCCAATTGCTAGCACCAACTTAACTCAAAGGTATGCTCCCCTGTCCACCCGAATGCAAGTGGTAGTGCTCCCATACTGCCAGATCATCCACCAACAGAGCACACCCTCCCTGCCTGCCTAGATACATCAATACAAAACAAGATGAAAGCACGTATGTTGTCAGGTGCCATTGAGTCAGAACTGACCCATAGCGACCCCATGCACAGCAGAATGAAACAATGTCCGATCCTGGCCCAACCTCACTACCGCCGCCACACTTGACACCATCAATGATGTCACCTGGCTGATCCATCTCATTGGGGGTCTTCCTCTTATTCTCTGACCCTCCACCTTACCCAGCATGACATCCTTCTCCAGCGACTGTTCTCTCCAGACAATATGTCCAAAGTATGAGAGATGAAGCCTAGCCATCTTGGCCTCCAAGGAGCACTCTGGTTGCACTTCTTCCAAAACAGATCTATTGGTTCTTTTGGCAGTCCATGGCACTTTCAGTATTCTCCTCCAACACCACAACTCAAAGGCATCAATTCTTCTACGATCTTTCTTATTCACATATGAGGTTATTGAAAATACCATGGCTTGGGTCAGGCACACCTTAGTCCTCAAGCTGACATCTCTGCTCTTCAATACTTTAAAAAGTTCCTGTGCAGCAGATTTGCCCAATGCAATACGTCGTCTGATCTCTTAATGCATTGGTGTCTTATTTATTTGTTTGTATATGTGTTTTCATCTTGTTTTGTACTGCTATATCTGGGCAGTCCTGGTGTGGCGCTGTGGGTTAATGTGCCAGATTGCAAAGCCATTTGAACTGTAAGGACAGCGGTTCAAGCTTACCAGCTGCTCCTTGGAAACCATATATAGGGTCGCTATGGGTCGGAACCAAGTCAATGGCACTTAACAACAATGCATTGGAGACAGCAGATTACACCAAATTATATAAAGATGCAGGATAAGAGGCCCAAACAAATGAATAAAATAAGGGGACAAAAAGTCTTTTTGAGGGTTCCTAGTAGAACTATCTGATAAAGAATGCAATAGACATATAAAGGATCCTCAAGAAAAACACAGGTAAAACACTCAGGGAAACAATATAAGAACAAAATAGCAAAATAAAAAGACAATTAGAAACTATACAAGAACAGCAACTAAAAAGTCAGAAGATTAACAATAAAATATCAGAAATAGATAATTTAATGGGAAAACATAGTAAAATTGAATCAAAGAAAGTTAGAATCAGTGAAATAGAGGACAAACCTGTTTATACCATTATATAACATCATGATAAACAGAGAGCTCAAAGTTGTCAAGGACTTCGTTCATGTCAAAGACCAGTTCCTGGAGAAGGACTGCGCAGCCCCAGGGCCATCACACCACAGTTTCCCAGAGGGGCCATCCACAGTGTTCTGGGTGGTAGTAGTGGCAAGGACTGTGGTCATGAGTCCCTCCACTATGCCAAAGTTGTCATGGATGACCTTGACCAGGGGTGGCCAACAATTGGTGGTGCAGGAGGCATTGCTGACAATCTTGAGGGAGTTGTCATACTTCTTGTGATTCACACCCATCACAAACATGGGGACATCAGGAGAAGGGGCAGAGATGATTACCCTTTTAGCACCACCCTTCAAGTGAGCCCCAGTCTTCTCCAAGGTTGTGAAGACACCAGTGGACTCTACAACATATTCAGCACCAGCATCACCCCACTTAATGTTGGCGGGATCTTGCTCCTGGAAAATAGAGATGGGCTTCCCATTGATGATAAGCTTGGCAGTGCCATTGAACTCGCCATGGGTGGAATCATACTGGAACATGTAGACCATGTAGTTGAGGTCAATGAAGGGGTCGTTGATGGCAACAACCTCCACTTTGCCAGAGTTAGCAGCAGCCTTGGTGACCAGGCACCCAATACAGCCAAATCCTTTGATTGCGACCTTTACCATCCTGTCTCAGGGATGTGGCTGATACTGCAAGAGAAGCTGCAGATGCCTATCAAATGGGGAGGAGCAGAGAGCCCCCCCATAATGTTTTGTTCAGTTATACATATGGTCTCTATTAGTTGGACATGTAATCAAGTTTAATTGATAATTACTGGTGATTGGAATGTGAAAGTTAGAAACAAAGAGGAAGGATCCATAGTTGGAAAATATGGTCTTGGTGATAAAAACTATGCTGGAGATCACATGATAGAGTTTTGCAAGATCAATGACTTATAAATTACAAATAGCTTTTTCAACAATTTGAACGTGAATTTACACTTGGACCTCTTCCAGATGGAATTCACAGAAATCAAATTATCGATATTTGTGGGAAGAGATGATGAAGCTCAATTTCATCAGCCAAAACAAGGCCAAGGGCAGACTGTAGAACAGACCATAAATTGCTCATCTAAAAGTTCAGGTTGAAGCTGAACAAAATTGAAACAACTCCATGAAGCCAAAATATGTTGTTGAATATATACTGCCTGAATTTAGAGATGATCTCAAAAGCAGATTTGATGCATTAGACACTAATGACTAAAGACCAGAAGAGTTGTGGGGTGACCTCAAGAACATCATAAAGCGAAACAACAAAAGTCTATTTAAAAGACAGGAATAGACAAAGGTTCACAAAACAGACTAAATGCTTTAGAGAAAGGAAGATCGCTTAAGGGAAATAAGACCCAATATATCCAGACTACACTCCCAGCTAAGGTTACTCAAGGTATAAGTAGATTTGTGTTATCTTTCAGTAACCCAGAAATTGATTGGAACTTA
>NW_006408531.1:27860074-27881916 GCF_000296735.1 Chrysochloris asiatica
GAAGCTGATGATGTGCCCTGTAAACTTTCACTCAATCCAAAATAAAAACATTTAATTAAAAAAAAAAAAAAAAAGACAGGAAAGAAAGAAAGAAAAGACCAAAATGAATATCAGAAGAGACTCTGAAACTTGTTCTTAAGAATAGAGAACCTAATACAACTAGGAGAAAAGAAGAGGTAAAAGAGTTGAACAGAAAATTTCGCAGGGCAACTCAAGAAAACAAAGTATTATAATGAAATTTGCAAAAACCTGGAGTTAGAAAACCAAAGTGAAGAACATGTTCAGTCAGCATTTCTCAAGCTGACTGAATTGAAAAAAATCAAGCCTCGGGTTAACCATGTGGCACTGCAGGATAATGCATTAGACTGCAAGGTCAGGATGAACTATAAGGTTGGCAGTTCAAACTCACCATTTGCTCCTTGGAAACCCTATACAGCATCACTATGAGTTGAAACCAACTTGACAGCACTTAAATTAACAACGGGTAAAATACTGAATGATGCAGAAAGCATCAAAAGAAGATAGAAGGAATACACAGAGTTTTTGTACCAAAAATTTTTTAAAAATCAATGTTCAACAATTTCAAGAGGTAGCATATGATCAAGAACTGATAGTACTGAAGAAAGAAGTCCAAGTTGCACTGAAGGCATCTGCAAGAAATATAGAAGCATAAACTAGAGCTCCAGAAATTGACAGGATACAAACTGAAATATTTCTACAAACAGATGCAGCCTTGGAGGCACTCACTCCTCTATGCTAAGAAATTTAGAAGACAGCTACCTGGCCAACCATTTGGAACAGATCTATATTTGTGCCCATTCCAAATAGAGGTGACACAATGGAATGAGAAAATATCTAACAATATCATTAATATCACATGCAAGTAAATTTTTGCAAAGATACTTCAAAAATTATTGCAACAGACATGGACAGGTGCCTGCCAAAAATTCAAGCTGGATTTAGAAGAGGTTGTGGAACTAAGGCTATCAAGGCATCAGATGAATCTTACTAAAAGCAGAAAATACCAGAGAGTTGTTTACTTTTGCATTATTGACTATGCAAAGGCTTTTGACTTCGTTTGGATCCTAACAAATTATGTATAACATTACAAACAATAAGTACTCTAGAGCACTTAATTGTGCTCATGAGGAACTTGTACATAGTCCAAGAGACAGTTGTTAGAACACAACAAGAGGACACTAAATGATTAAAAATCAGAAAAGCTGTGTATCAGGGTATATGTTTATTCAATCTGCATGCAAAGCAAATAACTGAGAAGCTGGGTCATATGAAGAATGATTGAAGGAAAACTCATTAACAACCTTGATATGCAGATGATACAAATTTGCTTGCTGGAAGGGATGTTGTTGTTTTTGTTAAGTGCCATTGGATTGTATAGGGTTTCCAAGGAGTGGCTGGTGAGCTTGAACTGCTGATTTTGTGGTCCAGGGCTTATCCTACAGCAGCACACCAAGAGGACTTAAAATAATTACTGCTGAAAATCAAAGACTATATATAGTCTTCAGTACAGAATGCACCTCAATGTGAAGAAAACAAAAATCCTCACAACTGAACCAAGAAACAACATCACTATGAATGGAGACAAGATTGAGGTTGTTTAAGACTTTATTTTGCTTAGATTAACGATCAGCACACAAGGGGACAGCAGTCCAGAAATCAAGCAACGTGTTACACTAGGCAAATCTGTTGAAAGGAACCTCTTAAAGTGTTCAAAAACAAAGATGCCAGTTTGAGGACTAAGGTGCACCTTACCCAAGCCATAGTATTTTCGATGGCCTTGTATGTATGTGAATGAATAAGCAAGACCAGAGAAGAATCTATTCATTTGAGTTATAATGTTGGAGAAGAATACCAAACCAGTCTTGGAAAAAGTACAGCCAGAATATTCCTTAGAAACAAGAATGGTAAGACTTCATCTCTCATACTTTGGACATGTTATTAGGAGGGCCCAGTTCCTGGGAAGATCCCAACTAGAAGGACTGAGAGAGGCAGCAGCAATACTTGAACCCACTGCATGGAACCAGTGTTTCTTTCGGTTGTGCATAAGTTCTCTATGAGTCTTCTCCTAACAATAATAATAAAAATTGGGATATTTAACATAATCCAAATCTCCAGTTTTTCTGGAAATGAAGAGCAGGGCTACAAGTAATCCACATTCCTATACTGTGCAATCAGCTGAAACAAATTCCTAGCCTGCTAGTCCTTTTAGATGGAGCGAATCCATTCCATTTCACTATAGTCCTCCCATTCTCTATTGTATTACCCACATGTATGGTTATGTGTGTATAAAGATTGTATGCATATTAGGAAACAATGAAATTTGTGCACTTTACATAAATTCATTGAAATGTGTATTTACAAGCGATAACAACTTAACTCCAGTGCTGGAAATAACAACACAGTCCCTTTTTATGTGTGTTCATATGTGTAATCAGAATTTCTTTAACTGAGTTTCATTGCATATAAGTCAGTATAAATTTTGTCTGAGATGTTGTTCTACATTTTCACAGTAGGTTCTCAGTACTTTTCACATTAATTAGATAATTGCCAGGTATTCTACTGTAATCAGGACTTTGAAGCAATTCAGACTGGTTGAGTCAGGGCAAAATAGAATCGGACCTGATCTGAATATTAAATTTTAGGTAAAGCACAATAGCTGAATAGGGAAAAATTACTTATTGAAATGCTGGAATGGGAGACTCTGAATATGTGTAGTGAATCCTTTCAGGGACCTGATACAGAAGACTGGATTCATGTCAGTCTCTGGATATCAACACATATTCAAAGTGGCATAATTGGTTGCCCTCTTTGAGCTGGGCACTGTTATTGCCAAATTGGCCTATCAAGAAATTTGGTATGCAATACATGCTGCCCTTGTTTTCTGAGTGTACCCATGGTGCTCATCTTGTTCTTTCATAACTAATGTTTCTAGTAGGGCACTGGGAACGTGGTGGTTCCATAGGATAAGAGCTGGACTGAGAATCACAAGGTTGGAGATTCAAGCCCACTAGCTGCTCC
Organism: Chrysochloris asiatica; assembly: GCF_000296735.1. Taxonomy (NCBI): domain Eukaryota; kingdom Metazoa; phylum Chordata; class Mammalia; order Afrosoricida; family Chrysochloridae; genus Chrysochloris; species Chrysochloris asiatica. The sequence goes on from NW_006408531.1 coordinate 27,863,114, forward strand.
ATGGGAGAAAGATAAGGCTTTCTGCTTCTGGAAAGATTTAAAACGCCTCAGAAGCCATATACAGGGTCACTGTGAATTGAAACCAACTCGACAGCACTTAACAATAATACAACAGTAGGGCATTACCCCCTAATTTATCCCATTCCAGTTGTTGTTCTACTTCACCCATATTTTACAGATTCAGGTCCATTCTGGTTTCTCTTCATTGGCCATTACTGAACCAGGAAGAACCGGTTCAAAACCTTCACTATAATGTGTATACCAATCCAATGTAAAAACCTACATCTATCATGGTTGGGACTTCTTGTCCCTTCCTGATAATTGAAATAATTATTTCCATCGGGTATGAATTTGTCATGTCACAATGTTGTTATTATTGTTAAGTGCCATCAAGTTTGTTCTGATTTACAGCGACTCTATTCTGTATAGGGTTACTGAGGAGTGCTTGGTGGGTTTGATCTGCCAACCTTGTGTTAAGAGCCTTAAAAACAAGAAATAGAATGAAAATTTAAATTTCCCAAAATAATTATATTCATCCTTTGTTTCAGTTATCCTTAAAAAGAAGAGGAAGCAAAGACTTGCCAAAATCCGAAAAAAAGGCTCAACAGACTCCTACGGAGGTATGTGGAAGTAAAATTGTATCTATTAAGCCTAACACTGATACATGTATATAATACTAGACTACATTTGTGAATAGATTAGTACTCAACTACATTCATACAAAAAAAAAAAAAAAAGTCAAATTATCTTTTCAGTTATGTAGCTGTAGACAAAGGCAACCAACTTTAAAGACAGCATTTTGAAATTTTAAACCATATTCTTCACACAAAACCTCTTTATCTCTATCCTCTTTATTGGCAGCAAAATCCAGCCAGACACCTCAGTTCAGAACTACAAGGTTGTCTGTATCTGTGGATATATATTGTAATATATTCTTGATTTCATTCTCATTGAATGGATTTGAGAACCTCAATGTATAGTCTCTTGTAGTACCATAACATCTCTCTTTCTTTGTGAAGTGGATTCTCACATCACATCTTCCCAGGACATACTCTCTTAACTTCCGCTCTCAGGATGCTGCCGAGGTTCTCTCCTCTCTTCTTTCTCTTCTTCTCTTCTTTCTTCTCAACCTCTTCTAGAAGAACATATACAAGGTAGAACATTGGCTTCCTTTATTTTGATACCATTGTTCTGCTTTTCTCCTTTGATGTTTATTTTCTGGAGGCAACATGTGCAGTGGAAAGAACGTGGCTTTGGAATCCAACAGCCTAAACAGAGTCTGTGCTCTGAGACTTGTGCTTTGCCACATTAATAAACTTTTCTGAAACTCTACTGCCTTACCTGTAAAAGAGAGATAGGGACGATGTTCCTGCCATTGCTGACATGCGTACTTAATAATATGTGAAGTTCACATTCTGCACACATCCAGCAGCTATCCTTTTTTTTTTTTTTTGTAGGCAGGAGGACAAGAGATCTACTGTGCTGTGTTCTTTCTTCCTGTTCCATCTCCAAGGCTCTGGGGTGTGTTTTCTGAGCATGGAAGAAGTTCATTTTTTTCCTTACTTTTATTGATAAATCAGTGGTTTCTACTTTTTTTTCCAGAATGCATCTCAAACAGACATGACTCTAAATGCTGGTTAAGAAAGGCAATTTTATCACCATTTCAAATATGAGGAAACCAAAGTCCACAAAGTTACATGATTGATCTAAAGTATATACTTCAACTGTCAAATGCCGTCGAGTCATTTCTAACTCACATAACCCTGTGTATAGTTTCTGAACAGTGACTGATGGGTTTGAACCACCGACCTTGCAGTTCAAACCAATCTTGTGGCTTATCCTGCAGTGCCATACAGTGCCATCGACTCACAGTGCCATCGACTCCATACTTGTATTAGTGACAGCTTTAAGATACAAGAAAGTCTGTTCTCCCTGAATGCTAATATGCTCCTGAAATACCTGCCAGCAAAAGAGTTGGTTTCCATTCCTCCTTTTCCGTGTTTCTCAATTTAGTTAGAATGATGAGGACATGAGGGTTGTCATGAATGCCTGTGAGAGGAAATGCTACAGGTTCTGCTCCATGACATGCTCCTCAGGAACCACTGACTCTGTCCATTTGACTGATGGCAGTACATCCTATTGTTACAGTGACCTAGACAGAGTATCTACCCATTTCTCCTGGGATGGACCATTCCACAGTTAAACTTTACTATTTTAACCATCTTTTTTAAATTCATATTGAGCTGGAGACAGATTATTTTCCATAAGGTAAAGTGATCATGCACCTAAGCATTAGTGCTAGTTAGAATTGAATTCACTGTGTGAGCTTGACCTTCTAGCATCCGTACACCAGGAATTTTCATCGCTACCCATCCGTTTGGGAGCTCGGTGGCTCTGTGGGATAAGCATTGGACTATAAACTACAAGGTTGGCAGCCTGAGCCCACCAGCTGCTCCATGGAAGATAGATGAGGTTTTCTGCTGCAGTCAGGATGTACAGCTTCAGAAACCCTATACCCTTTTCACTGAGTCAGAATCCATTCAATGACATTTGACACCATCAGCATCCATAAATTTATTTTGAACATTAAGTGATATATGTAAAGAATTTTGCAACATCTGGCCCAAAGTTAAGTGCTCAATAAATGGCAGTGATTGCAAACTAATTCTGTCTTCTTCCTAAGGAATAGGTTTCATATTTATTAAAGAAATTCAAACTTTGTAAAAAAGCTAAGTAAGCAAGCCAACAACAATGCCATTGAAATCTCTGCCAAGCAGGATGGGCTGTTCCAATATATAACACCACATTTCTACCCAATTAATGCATGTGTTATACAATTTTTGTCCTACAGGGTTGACAATGTTTTATTTGCCAATGAATTTGAGTGATTTGGAGAAAATATACAGCTTCCTCTTTCTGTTTCCTGAATCACATCTTAATTACAAGAAAGGGATTATTCTTGCAGGTGCCCTTTTTTATTGTTTTCTTGTTTTACATAAAAATGATTTCCAATTCTCTTTCCCTCTTTTTCCCAAATGAGGAGGACAATGAAGATCTGAAATGCCAGCTGCAGTTCGTTAAGGAAGAAGCTGCTTTGATGAGAAAGAAAATGGCCAAGATTGACAAAGAAAAGGATCGATTTGAACACGAGCTCCAGAAATACAGATCCTTTTATGGGGATCTGGACAGCCCTTTGCCCAAAGGAGAAGCTGGGGGCCCTCCCAGTACCAGAGAGGCCGAGCTCAAGCTACGGCTGAGATTGGTGGAGGAAGAAGCCAACATCCTAGGCAGGAAAATCGTGGAACTGGAGGTGGAGAACCGCGGCCTGAAGGCAGAACTTGACGACCTAAGAGGTGATGACTTCAACGGCTCTGCCAACCCCCTCATGAGGGAGCAGAGCGAATCCTTGTCGGAGTTGAGGCAGCACCTACAGCTGGTGGAAGATGAGACAGAGCTACTGCGGAGGAACGTGGCCGATCTAGAGGAGCAGAACAAGCGCATCACAGCAGAGCTCAATAAGTACAAGTACAAGTCAGGCAGCCACGACAGTGCGCGACACCATGACAGCGCCAAGACCGAAGCCCTGCAGGAGGAGCTGAAGGCCGCGCGTCTGCAGATCAACGAGCTCAGCGGCAAGGTTATGCAGCTGCAGTACGAGAACCGCGTCCTCATGTCCAACATGCAGCGCTATGACCTGGCCTCGCACCTGGGCATCCGCGGCAGTCCCCGCGACAGCGACGCCGAGAGCGATGCAGGCAAGAAGGAGAGCGATGATGACTCCCGGCCACCACACCGCAAGCGTGAAGGGCCCATCGGTGGCGAGAGCGACTCGGAGGAGGTGCGCAACATCCGCTGCCTCACGCCCACCCGCTCCTTCTACCCGGCGCCAGGGCCCTGGCCCAAGAGCTTCTCCGATCGGCAGCAGATGAAGGACATCCGATCCGAGGCCGAGCGCCTGGGCAAGACCATAGACCGGCTCATCGCCGACACGAGCACCATCATCACCGAGGCGCGTATTTACGTGGCCAACGGGGACCTGTTCGGACTGATGGACGAGGAGGACGACGGAAGCCGTATCCGCGAGCACGAGCTGCTCTACCGTATCAACGCGCAGATGAAGGCCTTCCGTAAGGAGCTGCAAACCTTCATCGACCGCCTCGAGGTGCCCAAGTCAGCGGAGGAGCGCGGAGCCGAGGAGCCCATATCCGTGAGTCAGGTACAGTTCTGCCTAATGCGAGCTCTGGCGATGGCTCGGCTGGCCGGTGGGGCTGTGCTCGCTGGTGGGGGCGCTCCGCGCACACCCGGCTTTAGGCAAGGCCCAGCTCCGAACCTTGGGGCTGTGCTCGCTGGTGGGGCGGCTCTGGGCACGCCCTGCTTTAGGCAAGGCCCAGCTCCGAATCTTGCTGGTGCCTGTGCTTTTACGCTACCTGATGTAATCCAATCACTTCGTAGTTATTTTCCCTTTGCTTTGTTTAAAAGAGAAATTGAGCTCCCCATTTTCTGTGTAAACACTAAAAGGGTGTTTTAGAACTAGTCTTTTATAAAGTCAACATTTTTAATATTACGCTAACACTTATTTTAACAGATCAAGCTTCAAGGAGACCCTGAATAGGAATCTATACTGTGAATTTGCCGTTTTCAAGACAAGATATAAGATGAGTTTAAGACAACAAAATTGATGCATAGCTACTGGTAAAATGTAAAAACCAGTGGTAAAGAGAGATGATTTTATGTCTAAACTAAACCCTACCAAAAGAGAAGCGCTCTAACTACAAGTTACAGTGACGTCCTTACTTCTAGAGAAAATCACTGTCCACTCCATAGTGAATCTTGGCGGTGAAGAAGTGTTAGACTGTAACTCTACGAAGACCGCACTAATGTCAGGGAACTAGTAATAACTATTTGTGGAACAGGGAAGACTAGCGCTTTTCCTTCATCCAAATTTGTAGAGACACACCAGACGAATTGGACTGAGCTCCTCTGGCCAGGTATGGTGGCCACGGACAGATTAATAATGTGCTTTGTCAGGCAACCACTTAAGAGTTAAGTTATAAATGAAACAGCCAGAATACACCCTCGCTCGCATGGTGCTGTTAACCATTGGAGAAGCAACAAAAGTACAACATGCATGGCTTTTAAAGAGATGCAAGGCATTTATCTTTAAAAATCATTTTATATGCTGGAGCTCGACCTTAGATTAACTGCCTGTTAATAGCCACAATTAGACATACTGCAGTTCTATTGCTTTATGTATCTTGCACGTTTCTCTGCTTTGCTATGAAAGGAAAAAACGTTTTATGATACAACTTGAATTTTTCAATGTTTATGCTTATTTCTTCTATGTATTACATCAATTTATTTATTTATTTGGTTTCCTTGTTGCAGATTTCTTGAGCCGTGTGAATGTGTGTTTTAAATTTTAACCTCAGAGGAAAAAAAAAGTAGAAATGAAAGCTCTCAGCTAGGTACCTTTGATAAATGTTGACTTGAAGGAGACTTCTTTCTTTCGAGTTGAGCAAATACTTAGATTAGTTGATATGAACTTCAATTTTTATTTATTATTAATGAAGTCTTTTCTTTGTCTTTGCATTTACTTTCCCAGATGTTCCAGCCTATCATTTTACTGATTCTCATTCTTGTATTATTTTCATCACTTTCTTACACAACAATATTTAAACTTGTCTTCCTTTTTACACTGTTTTTTGTGCTGTAAGTCTTTCATCATTTACCAATCATTGTAGTATTTTCAGTTTGTTTATTTTGTTCACCCTTCAAGACAAGAAGTAAAAGAAGTATAATTTCTGTAATAACTAATGCTATAAAAACACTGAAGACTGCTTATTTCTTTAAAAAGACAACTCATCTTACCACTACAAAATTCTGTAAGACGCCCAAGCACTAAAATTTCAGGTAAGAAAACAAATGGTTCTTTTGGGTTTTTTAGTATATCAGTGAATTTAATTTTTACTTCCCTTTTTCACATCTTTATTTGTGCTTTTGTTAATAAATCGCTGCCAAATTGGCTATAAAAGTCAGCTAATTCTCTCACAATGCTTTCTTAGTTGATTTTTAGGAAAACTCAAAAGCTAAACATTCACAGATGTTTCTTGAAAACATATAGGCTTATAAAGACTTCTTTGCTAGGAGATGATTTTTGACATCCAATAAATATGTGAAAAATTTGGTGAGCCTTAAGGAAACTTCAGTTTTATGGTACAAAGAGATAGGTTTGGAAGTATCACAGTGGAAGTAGGCCTTAGTTCATTGAGAAAATAATTATTCCCATCTTACTGGTTTGGCTGTGTAAAATAAGCACTGGACTACTAACTACAAGATCAGTGGTTCAAACCATCCAGTCATTCCTTGAAAAAACTATACAGGGACACTCTCAGTCAGAACCAACCCGATGACACTTACCAACAACAACTGCATTTCAACCAAACCAGTCATTTCTATCTTTCCTTATTTTTTATACCTAGAGCCATACGGAGTCCTGTTGTGGCGCTATAGGATAAGTACTAAACTGCTAACCACAAGGTCAGTGGTTCAAACTCACCAGCCACTCCTCAGAAAACCTATATAGGGTCACAATGAGTTGGAACCAACGCAACAGCACTTAACAACAGACGAGAGCCCTATGTTGTTAATCAAGCTTTTTACTTGGAGTACTGTAATTCTCTGTCAGGATAAAGATGAGGTTTTCTCCTCCTGTAAAGATTTACAGTCTCAAAAACCCTATACAGGGTTTTGCTATGAGTTGGAACCGACTCCACGGCACATAACCACCACTATATAGTTGTTGTTCAGTGCCGTCGAGTCAGTTTTGGCCCATAGCAGCCCTATACATGGTTTCCAAGGAGCTGCTGGTGAGCTTGAACCGCTCACCTTGTAGTGCAAACCGACTTTGCAATCCAGCACATCAACCCACAATGCCACACCACACCATGCCACTATATAGTACTATACTGTAAATTGCTATACGTAACTTCCTCCAGAGTAGAAAATATGCTAGAAACAAAGTGTGCTTTGAATAAGGAAAAAAAAATACAGTACTTTAAAATTCTATTAAATCACAATCCAAGGGCAGTAACATTGTTTTAGTGGGACACCTACTCTAGATATAAATCTCTTTCTTTAGTGAATCTCCCCATCCCTTTTCCTCCCTATATCAAAGTGGCCTGGATAGACTCCATGACACTGAAGGCTCCTGGACCAAGAAAGATTCTCTCCAACTAATTGGCAGTTTACCAGTGAGCTGTAATGCCCCGGTGCCACCCAGAAATCCCAACACTTGTTGCAGTAATGTACTTGTAGACACTTTGCTGTTGTTAAGTACTGCCGGGCTGGTTCCTACGCTTAGCAACTGTATATGGGGTTTCCGAGGAGTGGCTGGTAGGTTTGAACCACCAACTATGTGGTTCAAAGTGACTTTGTGGTCCAGCACATTATCCTGCAGCACAATGCCAGTGGCCCGGTAGACACTTACAAGTTGGTAAATATGAAAACCTGTAACCCTTTGCAAATTGTATTTCTGGGTTTCAAAAGGCTGCACTACTCTTCTGATAGACCAAAGATTTCCCACATATTATTCTTTCTGTTGAAGCACAGATTTTCATACCACAGAAGTTAACCAACAATTGAAATCTGTTAATACTAAGATGAGGCTTTTCATCTCAGAAGACTAAAATTCTAAGTAGCATTTGAGAACAAATAAGACTGAAATACTGTATTCAGTGATTCAAGTGTTGCCCCTTTTTTTCCTTCTTTCTATTCTCATATGAGGGATTACAACCACTTTAAAAACCAAAATCTGTGTGTTAGATCCTTGATAAGCTTCTAGGTTTATAAAGACTAAAAAGAACAATTTTGGCAAAGGTACTGAAGGTGAAATGTTGTAGGTGCCAAATTATCTGAAATGTTTATTGACTTTGGAGCCAGATACATCCAGCCAGCCAGTGATTCTCACATCCTTAGGGTACATTTGGAAGTAGAAGGAAGTATTTTGTGCTGTCACAATGACTAGACATGTCTACTGGTGTTTAGAAGGAAGAAATCAGAATTTCCATACTGCATTACGATATACAGAAAAGTCCCACAGCACAAACACATGATCTATAGATCCCCAGCAAGATATCAGGGGAGAGGGAAATGGACTGAAATAGGATTGACTCAGAGATCCTGGTGTGGTGCTGCAGGGTAATGCACTGGACAACCAAGGTCAGTTTGAAGACTAGAGGTTTAAACTAATCAGCCACTGCTTGGAAACCCTATACAGGGTTGCTATGAGTCAGAACCGACTAGACAGCATTTAAAAACAACAACACAGACTCTTGGGATTTGATGTTTCTCTTAGAATACCTCCAAAATGGATGAGGCAACTCTATTGAATAATTCTGTTTCAGAGAAGCATTTCCAGTTATGCTGTGTGTGCTCGTATGTGTCTACTCTACTGTGGTGTCTACTGAGAAATGCATCCAGAATCAGGAAATTCAAACCTGCCCTTATCCCAAGAGGCATGGTGTAGGCCCAGTGGGAGGGAAGTTGGTCTCTCAAATGGCCATCTTTTGTTCTCGTGTTCTTCCTGAGCTGTCGGCCTGTTTTATGAGTACCCAGGATCCAGGGTACATTTCTCTCACACCAGAGAATCCTAAGTTGGGAAGGGAAGTTACAAAAGATAGTGCTCAAGACCTCAGAAAGAGGATCACCACTATCTTCTTTGCCTTTTCTTTGACTCTATTATATGCATAATATATTGGAAGCTTTATTTATGTATATATTGCATTACATTTCTTGAGCTATAAAGCTAGCCTCAAGGAGCTCTGGTAGCGTAGTGGTTGCAAATTGGGCTGCTAACCTCAGGGTCAGCAGTTTGAAACTACCAGCTGTTCTATAAGAGAAAGGTGAGGCTTTCTGCTCCCGTAAAGATTTACAGCTTCGGAAACCCTGTAAAGGGTCACTATGAGTTGGAACCGACTACCCGGCACATAACAACAAAGCTAACCTCAAGGGAGTAATATTCAAACTTTTCTGTTTACCTAGAGAACAGAGCCCCCAAATTATTGACACATGGGCTCTTCTATTTGTAACTTTGAAGCTATGCTATTTAAACATAGTATTAAAATAAACTCTAACATGCAGTCTTTATTTTAGGAAATTTCCTTGCATGCATATTCTTGGGCATAGGAAGGACTGTGTTTGGTAACTTGGCCTAGATTTAAGAAAAAAAAGTTCCAGTTGACTATTTTTAAGCATAACTAACTCAAACTCATAAAACAAAGGAAAATGCAGCATTGAGCCTGGAATGTGTTTTGGCCTGCATTCTCCAACCCATACTTCAGTTCCTGGGGTGGAGTGGGATACAGTTATTTAATCAGATGCCAGTGAAGTATGGAATGTGAATTTGGTGTTTCAGCCTAAACTCCAAGTAGTCTTTTAGTGTCTGCAGCTGTATTCTTAGAGAACTACACTCCAGTTTCAACTGCTAGAGCCGTACTTTGTATCATTGTTGTTGTATGCTGCCAAGTCAGTACAGACTCATAGCGACCCTGTATAAGGTTTCCAGGAGCAGCTGGTAGGTATGAACTGCCCATCTTGTGATTAGTCGCCCAGTGCTTAACCTACAGCGCCACACCAAGGCTCATACTTTGAGTCAGATGCCCTAATTAGAGAGAAAGTGTTGGAGGATATCAAAAATTGAGAAAAGTTGATTGTTTTAGTATAGTTCAAAAGCAGTATTCATTAAGATAGTATTTCCTAAAAATATCTATAAACCAATGATGAAGGATTGTTTTGATTTTATATTTATAATTCTCATATTTTTGGTAGATGAAGTGATTGCATACTCATTTTGATGAGACTAATACTTGATGGAACTCCTGGTGTGGTGCTGTAGGAGCAGCACTGGAATGCAAACCACAAGGTCAGCAGTTCAAACCCACCAGCTGCACCTCAGAAACCCTATTCAGGGTCTCTATGAGAACTGACTACTTGGTACTTAACAAGAAAATACTTGATAGGAGTCCTAGTATGGCACTACAGAATAAGCACTGAACTACTAGCCAAAAGGTTGTTATTGTTGTTAGGTGCCATCAAGTCAGTACCGACTCATAGCGACCCTGTACACAATAGAACAAAACACTGCCTGGTCCTGGGCCAACCTCACAATCATTAATACATTTGAGCCCATTAATGCTGCCACTTTGCCAATCCATCGTGCTGGAGGTCAGTTCAAATCCACCAGCTGCTCTTAAAAACCTCATATAGGATCACTGTGAGTCTAAACTGACTTGATAGCGTACAACGATAACCACAAGGTCAGTGATTCAAATCCACTATCTATTCCTCGTGAAACCTATACATGCTTCCTGTGAGTCAAACAGATTCAACACGCATAACAATGCTTGATGGGTAGGGCCAGGTGTTTTCAGTAGCCTACTTGTAGACTTTGAGAGGGAAACTCATACAGAGTAAAAGTGCTTTGTGGTCTGGATACATCATGAAAACGTTTGTATTTATAGTAATAAATGTAGTAGTATCCTAAATAATTCTAAATAGTACTTTTGTGGTCATCAGTTGGGAGAAGGGGAAGTGTTTACTATTTTGAATACTGGCCATTTTGAAAATGACTGCCAAATCATAGAGTCTCTAAAGGTCATTTTCATATAAGTTAATACATTTCTGTCCATTCCTTTTCTGCTTAACACACTGCCATCAAGTCCATTTCTACTCATGTTGGTTAGTTTTAGATGCTATGTACAACAGAAGGAAACATTGCCCAGTCCTGCGCATTCGTAACGATCAGGAAGTTTGAACCCATTGTTGCAGCCAATGTGGCAGTCCATCTCATTGAGGGTCTTCCTCTTTTTTTGCTGACCTTCCACTTTACCAAACATGATGTCCTTTCCCAAGGACTAGTCTATCCTGATAACATGTCCAAAGTATGTGAGAGCCAACAATAGCACACATTTATGAGGCTAAGCTGGTTGATTATGTTATTTAGTTCCTCTGTGCCTGTGTTGAGTTTCTTTCTGGTTGTTCTGCCCATTTTCCGTGTATTAAAATCGCCCTCATTAATAAAAGCACATGGAATCAACAAAGAATTCATAGCAGACAATAGTTGTATTGGAAAATGTTTAAAAACTAGAACCTTTCAGAAGAGCTTAAATTTCAGATTCATTGAACAAAGTGACCAAGCCCCTTTGCAGTGCTCAGGACTGGTACAATTTTTTTTTGACAACTTCAGGAGATTTAACATCCTACATTCTCCAGTGATGGATCTCTGAAAATTAATGATTCTGAAAGTGTGCTTTGCATGTTTATCTCTTATTGCCTTTTATGATTTTTTTTAGTTTAGCTGCTTATACAATTTATATTAACAATATGATGCATATGTGATTCCTGAAGACTGAGAAATATTTATTCTTTTCTGAATTTGTTCAATAAAATAAATTTTAGTGTTAGCCCTTTACATTCATGTCAAAAGTTCCTGCTCAAATTTTTGCATTCAGAAATCAAGAGGATATGCAAGACAGAAAGCTCATCAGTTTGCCTACTTGCCTCCAATAATTTAGTAAGATTGTACACTTGTCTTGAAATTTATCCATGAAGAAAATTCTAGAGGTTGTTCTTGTTTAATACCTACTGTGGTCTTTTAGTTCTTAAAATCAGAGCTTGCAATTTAGTGTCTAGTCTCCTTCCTTTTTTTTCCTGACCATGTGTAATCTTTACATAATCCATGGAATGACTTCTGTATCATTAAATCCTAGACAGATGAAACAGTCAGACTTTTAAAATAAAGCATCCTATGTGTTGACCTAGAATGTTGTAGAGAGAATTTAAGCACGACATGTCACCAAAATTCATTCCTTTGGAATGTTTAGGTAATGTGTAGGAATTTGAGCACGTTTCCTAAAAGTAAATGTGTAGCTGCTGAACCACTATGTCCACATCACTGAGGTCCTTTCCTTACACCAATTTGCTTGTTTTTCATATGATGGGAAAAGTCACAGCAAAGCAGCCAAAGAGAGAGGTGGCTCTAGGAAAGTGAAGATGTCACCGAGGCAGTGTGGTTGATTCTTAAATGATTATTTGTCTGAAATTAAGGATATTTGCAGAAAGGGGTTCAATTTTTAGTAGATAGATTCAAGATGGTTGGATAGGAAGGGGTGAGGTTATATGAATCTTACTGTGAAAAAGGTACCCAGGTAACAACAAGAAAAGGACATAGTATAAGGGCCAAGTACAACTTGTTTTTCTAAACAAACTGTGTACTGCTTCTTTTCTTGCCCTTTGTACTATTGGGTTTTTTTCTTTCGCTATCACCATTTCCTTTATGGATGTTTGAAATACTCATGGGCCTGCCAAGATCCAGTGTTCACAGTCTCACGGACGTTGAGGAGGGACTTTGGTCCTGGTGATGGGTCCTGCAGGCTCTGCAGAAGTTGAGTGAGCCTGAGGCTAAACTGAAATGTGACTTTGTTTCCCATTTTTCTGTATTGCAATGACCAGGTCTTTTACTGGACTTCCCTCACATAGTGATGCCACATTTCTTTTGACCTGAGCACCCTCTTGAAACCTACCATTCATTCTAGCAGTGACCCTTTTTCTTCTTCCTTAGCTCTCCCCACTCCAGATTTTGTGAATGATGAAACAGATTTTTTTTACACCCGAATCAAAGTTTACCTGTATTGACTTCCTTCCTCACGTCCTTTCAATGTGCTAACTCTTCTTTTCTGTGCCAGTGTGTTACTAGCCGGTAATTACTTCCCGAGTTAATGGCCTTTTAGTAGGCATTTACTGGAAATATAATGTTGTCACCCAGTGATGACAAAGCTGAGATTTCCAGTAGGAGTTATTTTGGGGCACATTCCCTGAGGCAGGGTGGGTTAATTCTTGCATCCTACAAATCATACTTAAAATAGCCTCTCGCCCTGCTTTGCTACTGAATCTTCCTAGCAAAGAGAAAATGACTCAGGGTGGCCCTCTTGTGATAGACCGGCATTTAAGCCATCAAGGGCCTTTTCCCGGCTAAATAAAATGTAAAATATTTTTATTATTTTTATTTTGTTGTCATCAATATCTCCAAAGTCAAGAATCTGGAAATAATATCTTGAGATGACAAAAACAAAACACAACAAAAATTTGAAACACATTAATAAGGTCTATTCTAGTCTTAAATAGAGCTCCTAGGAAACCCTATACAGGGTCACTATGGGTCGGAACTGACTTGACGGCACTTAACAACATTTCTAAGCTGTTTAATTTCTTCAGAAGATGGAGTGATATTTAAAAAGAGAAATATAATTTGAAGCCATTTCTTTTGAATATTTCTGTCATCTGGAAATGCCTGCACATAAAAGCCTGTGACAAATATGCTTGGCTAAAAATCTGTTGACATGTCACCAGCTCTGAGAATAGATGCAAAGAGCCCGCATCTCATGATTCTAGGGGAAAAGGTCCAGTGCTGGGGAAAGGGCACATTAGCTGAAACACAACAATCTAACTATGTAACTCCCATGGATAATCAGTGCTCTGTGTGTGTGACTCTCACAGTCTTATAGCCCAAAAGAGAGTCTTCTTAATATCACAGTGGGGGTTTTTTGTTTTTAAAAACTAACTCAGACTCTAAATTCTGCCATTCTAGGACTTAAATAACATAGGACCAAATTTGGCAGAATCAACTATGGAATGTTCGAATTCAAAAGCGCTGATCTCACCTCTGGATGGTCATAATCACGACGTCTGTGATAAAGCTCCAGCTTTTGTTTTTGGAAACTAATTCTCTGAAAGATTGCAGCTAAGACTGAAAGAAACACTGAACTGTAGTCCTCTTTTTGGGATGTTGTGGGAACTACCAGGAAAGGCTTTCCAAACTGGTAAATTTATCTCCAGTTCATAGGCTTCTCAGGATATAGGCAGTCATACTGCTGGTCACACTTCAGTAATCTTCAGTGTGTTGAACTACGGAGAACAAGGATTTTTCTTATCCATCCTTGAATCCTTTTAGTAAGAAACTATACTTGAGACAGAAATTGTGCTCACTGTTTATCCCGGGTTCTGTTCTAATGCCTCGTTCTTGTTGTGTGCACAGGTTCCCCATGAGCCCATTAAGTGTTCTGGAATACCCATTCTTCACAATATAATTCACAATATGTTTGTTATGACCCAAATAAGTTTTGCATAGTCAGTAAAACACAAAAAAGATCTTTCTAGTCTTCTATACTTTCAGACAAGATCCACCTGATATCAGCAATGATGTGCCTTGGTCCATGCATTCTTCTGAATCCAGCTTTAAATCCTGGTAATTCTCTCTCAGTGTACTCCTGCAATTCTTTTTGAATTATCTTCAGAAAAATGTTACTTGCATATGATATTAATGATGTTGTTCAATGATTTCCTCAATCTATTTAGTCACCTTTCTTTGGAATAGGGAATAAATACTGATCTCTTCCAGTTGGCTGGCCAGGTAACTGTCTTCCAAATTTCTTGACATAGACAAGTGAGCACGTCCAAGTGCTGCGTCAGTTTGTTGAAAGACTTCAGTTTGTATTCCATCAATTCCTGGAAATTTACTTTTCACCAGTGCTTTTAGAGCAGCTTGGATCTCTTCCCTCAGTATCATAGGTTCTTAATCATATGATACCTCTTGAAATGGTTGAGCATTGGCCATTTCTTTTTGGTGCCGTGACTCTGTGTATTCCTTCAATCTTGTTTTAATGCTTTGTGCATCTTTCAATATTTACCCAGAAAACCCTTCAATATTACAAATCATAGCTTGAATTATTTCTTCAGTTCCTTCAACTTGAAAAATACTGAGCATGTTCTTGCCATTTGGTTTTCTGACTCCAGATCTTTGCACATATTTCATTATAATATTTAACTATGTCTTCTCAAACTGCCCTTTGGAATTTTCTGTTCAGCTCTTTTACCTCATCATTTCTTCCAGCTGTGTTAGCTTTTCTATGTCTCAAGTTTCAGAGTCTCTTCTGACATCTACGTTATTTCTTTCTTTCCAGTCTTATTAATGGCTTTTTGCTTTCTTCATGGATGATGTTCTTGATATCATCCTATACCTCCGCTGGTCTTTTGGTCCTTAGTGTCTAATACATCAACTCTGTTCTTGAGATGATCTGTAAATTCAGGTAGAATATACTCAAGATCATATTCTGGCTCTTGTAGACTGGCTTTATTTTTTTCCAGCATCAATCTGAACTTGCATATGAGCAAGTCCAACTTGCATATGAGCTTGCGTATGTCTGTTTCACAGTTGGCCCTTAGTCTTGTTTAGATTATTGATACTAAACTTCTTCATCATCTCTTCCCACAGATGTAGTCAGTTTGATTCCTGTATATTCCATATGGTAGAATCACCTTTAATGTTGCTGAAAAGATATTTGCAATTAATAAATCATTGGTCTTATCCAATTCTGTCCCCATCATTATGTCTATCCCCACAGCCATATTTTCCAACTACTGATCCTTCCTCTTTGTTGCCAACTTTTGCATTACAGTTACCAGTAATTGTTAATGCATCTTGATTGTATGTTTGATCAGTTTTAGACTGGAGAAGTTGGCAGAATTGTTCAATTTCATCATCATTGGCTTTAGTGGTTAGTGTGTAAATTTGAATAACAGTTGTATTAACTGGTCTTTCATGTAAGCATATGGATATCATAGACATCAGCGATTATCAAGATAAATAAGTGCCACGAGTCGGTTGAGATACATAATGATACTGTATAGGGTTTCCCATATACAGTATGGGAAACTGGTGAGTTTGAACCACCTACCCTTTAGTTAGCAGTCCAGTGCTTATCCTACAGCACCATACATAAAAATGAATTCAATTGTTTAAAAAAAAATCTCTTTTCTAAACTTCTGAAATAGAAATACAATTTCCCTTTTATTGGTAAATATGTTTTTAAAAATGAAGAAGGAATAAAAACTATATAAGCAAGAAATTAAATCCATCCAGCCTCATGCACAGGGTTACTGTAGTATAAAGAGATTAAATAACTGTGATCTTTCAGAGTAATCCTACAGACGGAATATTATAAATTAAACACTCACTGGCACAATAATAAAAGCATAGTTGTGACATTTATCATCAGATTTTTTTAGCCACTCACTTAAAATCCTTCTGTCTCTGTATTTTGGCTCAGTATTTTTATTAGCCAATGACATAAACCTCTTTGTTGTTGTTGTTAATTGCCATTGAGTCTATTCCAACCCATAGCGACCCTGTATAGGGTTTCCAAGGAGCAGCTGGTGAGCTTGAACTGCCGACCTTTCAATTCAAATGGCTTTGCAGTCTGGTGTATTAACCCACATTGCCACATCAGGACTCCTCTTTAGGTAAATAAAAATCACTATACACACTGCTTGTTGACTCCTGTATTATTCTTGGAAGATAGAGTAAAGTATCCTCTTTCTTTTAGTGACAGGACTTGTAAATTACACAGAAATTGAACTTACTCTCTTCTGCCAGCCTGGGTTCAATGCCTTTCTCTTGAACGCCTTGTAATTTTAAGCTTCAGGGCACTCCGTTAGGAATGAGAAGACCTGGCTTCCATTCCCAGCACTGCTAATAAAACTTTGTGACCTTGGGCCTCTTTCCGTAGTTGTAAAATAAGAATGACTTCAGAGGTTCTTTCTGGCTCTAAAATGCCACAATTCTGGAAATACTTCACAGTTATACACTCATCATCCCTCTTGTATCCTTTCCAAAATGCTTTCTTTGTAGCTTAATATCTTTTCAAGTCCTTTTCTGAACTTTCTATTTGTTTTTTGACAAAATCTGGTGGTCCTACGTTTGTTTTTCAGTATTATTGTGTACATTTATTTACATACCAGTTACACACTGAAATGGGGTTCATATACCATCAGGTATGAATGTCGTCATTCTTTCCATCGTGTAGAACAATTATTTGGGTCAGCTTCATTTTTAAAGGTTCAAATGCTTAAATGGTTTAAAGGTAACCTGTATTACACAAACAAATAGCATCTTGCCATGTGGATTTAAAGCATTCTGTCACATGCTTGGAAGTGTCAGGAAGTGCATGGTATCTGTGTATCGCTGTATTCAGATACCAGATAAATGGTTGTGCTGGTTTGCTGCCAAGTCATTTCCGACTCAGAACAACCACATACAGGGTTTCTGAGCCTCACCTTTCTCCTGCGGAGCAGTTGATAGGTTCAAATAACTGACCATGAAGCCACCGGAGCTCTTTAGGACTGTGTATATAATCTATTCATTTTATGTCCGTAACTCCAGAAACTTATCTTATAACAAAGTTTCAAAAAACTTTTTGGGAGAAGGTCCAAAGACACTTATACTGGATATTTGCTGCTTTCAGATCCTTTTATCTAGCTGGGTTATTTCACTGCTTTTTGGTATGTAATACAGCAAGGGATTTTAGGCAATACATAAAGAAAAATTAATCAACAGGAAGTTTTGATAAATATTAGAATAAATGGTAGACTTAGAATGAAATACTTCTCAAAATCTCTTCTCAGTTTTATATACAACTTAAAATCAACTTTACCAAGACAAAAACCTGATGAAGCAAATGCATTAAATAATTACTGAGCCAACTGCAAAAAAGGGCATTGTTCATAGTGTCAGTATGACCCAGTATAGTGGCTTTTGTAACGCAGCCACATTCCAACTTAATTTATGACAAGCTCCCCAGAATAACACATTGCCTTCAAGTCGATTCCAACTTATAGAACAGAGTGGAAGGGCTCACTGGATTTCCAAGATTGTAAATATTTACAGGAGCAGACAGCTTCATCTTTTTTCTACAGAGAAGCTAGTGGGTTTGAACCACCAACCTTAAGGTTAGCAGTACAATGCTTATCCCTCAGCAATAGGATACTTTTTAAAGGTCACATGATAACTTATATGAAAGAGATTAAAATTTTAAAAAATAATAATAAATAGCCTTAATCAGATCTACAATAGATACATAGAGTGTAAAAGGTCTGGAGTAGAAGGAGAGGGTTATCATGTGTCGTCCAGCTGGTTCCCTGTATAAGGTTTCCAAGAGCTGCTGGTGGCTTTGAACTGTCGACCTTTTGGTTATTGATACAGTGCTTGTCAGTGCTTTTAGATTACTCTGCATGATGCTGTTCCCCTCCCCGCCCCAGGATCTTCCTCCTATTTAGATAAGGATAGGGACAGAAATAAGCTCACATTTACTGTCTTCTTTGCACAAAATAGGAGTCCTGGTGTGGTGCTGTAGGATACTCACTGGACTGCTAACTGTAAGGTCAGCAGTTCAAACCACCAGGCATCTGTTGGAAATCCCTATACAGGGCTGATATCAGTAGGAACTGACTCAACAGCACTTAAACAACAGTAAATATATTCCTTCAACAGCCTCATGAAGTAAATGGAATGTTCCTTTGCTGAAGAAACTGAGGCTCAAAGATCACACAGATCTGTGGTGGCAGTAGACTTGAAACAGATTGCTGTGACAATTCCAGGGAGATAGTTACAGTTAGAAAAATGGGTTGCAAGCTCTCCTCTACATGCATGTGTTTCCATTAACTTTGGCCAGGTACTTGACTTCTTTAAACCAAGGTGCAGTTAATAATACCTACATGCACAATTGCTGGTAGGGTCTAGTCTAAGTACTTAGTACAGAGCCTCACAGATAGTTGACCCTCAGATGAGTTATCACTATTATACTATTCCTAGTATTGTCTCTAAGGAGCTCTGGTAGCGTAGTGGTTACGAATCGGGCTGCGAACCTTAAGGTCAGCGGTTCAAAACTACCAGCCGCTCCGCGGGAGAAAGATGA
>NW_006408531.1:27882016-27917488 GCF_000296735.1 Chrysochloris asiatica
AGGCTTTCTACTCCCGTAAAGATTTACACCCTCGGAAACCCTGTACAGGGTCGCTATGGGTCGGACCCGACTCGATGGCACTTAACAACAAAACAACAACAAGTATTGTCTCTGGAGTCCTGGTGTGGCGCTGTGGGCTAATGTGTCAGGCTGCAAAATTGTTTGAACTGCAAGGTCGGTGGTTCAAGCTTACCAGTTGCTCCTTGGAAACCCTATACAGGGTCGCTATGGGTTGTAGTCGACTCAATGGCACTCAACAACAAGTTTTGTTTCCTTGCTATGTGGTAATAATGCCAGACTTTCTGAGCAAGGGGTATGATTCCATTCACTTTTTCTATACGAATTAACAGATTAATGAGGCCTGTTGGTAGTGGTGGCAGCGGAGATGTGCAGTAGTCGAGTTGGTTCTGACTGTATAGGCTGTCAATCTTTACGGGAGCAGAAAGCCACCGAGTGACTAGTGGATTCAAACTGTTGACCCTGCACTTAGCAGCCCACTGTGCCACCAGGTGTCCTTAAGGAGCCCTACTAGAGTGGTCAAAGACCTACCTTTGAAGGTCAAAAGGTCTGCAGTTGGAACCTGTCTACAGTTGCTCTGTGGGGAGAAAGGTGTGCCGGTTTACATCCCTGAAATTGTTGTAAACCCTATGGGGCAGTTTTACCTGTGTGTTACCTCCATTAGGGGTAAGTACTGCACTGCAGATCCAAAGGCTGCAGTTCGAGCCCACCAGCCGCTCCACAGGAGAAAGATGAGGCTTTCTGTTCCTGCAAAAGATTTCAGGCCTCAGAAATTTTATTCAGGGTCACTATGAGTCTAAACCAACTTCACAGCACTCAACAACCACAACAATAGGATCACTCTGAGTAGGAATCAACTTGACAGCAATAGGTTTGGTTTGAGGTTTGTGCAGATTAATATCATGACACTTTTTAGTCCTCCCTAAAATAATCATTTGAAAGAGTGGGAAAGTAAATATATACGTTTTCAAAGATCACACAAAGGAAGTCTTTCTGACTTGAGTATGTTGTGAGGTACCGTTGAGTTGTTTTTGCTCAGAGTGACTTAATAATGGTGGAGGTGGTGGTTGTGTGCCACCGAGTTGGTTCTGACTCATATTGACCCTGTGTAGGGTTTCTGAGGCTATAAATCTTTATGGGAGCAGAAAGTCTCATCTTTATCCTGTGGAGCAACTGGTAGATTCAAACTACTGAGTTATGTTAGCAACCCAGCTCATAATCCACTATGCTACCAAGACTCCTTGAGAAAGTTGTTGTTAAACTCTGTCCAGTCAATTCCAACTCAGTGATCCCGTGTAGGGTTTAAATCTTTGCAGGAGCAGAAAGCCTCCTCTTTCTCCCAGTGAACGACTGATGAACTCTAGCTGCTAACCTCGTATTTCACAGTCCAGTGCTTGTCGTATAGAGCCATAGCCCTCCTCTGACTTGAGAATCATTGTTAAGTGCCACTGAGTTAATTCCAATTTACAGAGACCCGGAGTCCTTGTGTGGCACTGTGGGCTAATGCGTCAGATTGCACAGTCGTTTGAACTGCAAGGTCGGTGGTTCAGACTCACCAGCTGCCCCTTGGATACCCTATACAGGGTTGCTATGGGTTGGAATTGACTCGATGGCACTTAACAACAACAACAACAATATAGGGTTTATGGGGAACAGCTGGTGGGTTTGAACCGCCGACCTTGTGGTTCGCAGTCCAGTGCTGATCCATAGTGCCACACCAGGGGTTGTCAGTGACTTGAGAATATTGTTATTGTTTGTCGAGTTGGTTCTGACCCATGGCAACCCTGTATAGGGTTTCTGAAGAACGGTTGGTGAGCTTAAACTGCCAATCTTGCAGTTCAAATCAACCTTGCAGTCCTGTGCATTAACCCGCAGTGCCAAACCAGGACTTCGACTTGAGAATAGGACCTTTTTACTATTTAAACTTCAATCAACTTATTTGCTTAATTAGATACAAAGCTGTTATACATACTTTAAGCAAGAAACAAGTATACAAAACCTGGAAATGTGTATCTGGGGAGGCATTTCTAACATTTTGATCTATTCACACATTTAAGCTGCTTTGTTTTGCTATTTGAGCAATATGGCGCACCTTAATTAACACAAGCCGATGGATATCTAGTTAATTCTTTCCTCCCAAACAAAGTAGTACCATCCCTAGAGCACAGTGTAGGGGGCAGACACATCATAGTTCAGGTGTTGGTGAGGGCATTACAAAATAGTACCATCCCTTCTCATGAATTCTGATTTCTTCTCACCTAAAGATGACATCATTATCATTCTAAATCTAGGCATCAAGCTGTAATAGACTTTGTAAAGAGCTGTGAGGCTGATCGTTATATGTCCCATTCCTGTTTTACATAAAGACAGAAGTTTGGTACGTTTTCAAAAATCTTTTGACACACACACAAATTACTGCATGTGTTGTTCTGCCATAAACTCCTGTTCTTGTTATTATGTGCTATTGAATCAGTTGTGACACTGTATAGGGTTTCCAAGGAGCAGCTGCTGAGCTTGAACTGTCGACCTTACAGTTCAAACTGACTTTGCAGTCCAGCACATTAACTAACCACAGCACCACACCAGGACTCTGTAAACTCCTATGTTGTTGTTGTTTAGTGCCGTCGAGTTGATTCCGACCCATATAGGCATTGAAAAGTACTTCCTGATGTTGGCTGAGGAGAGAGAGGTGGGAGCATTTCTTGACTAAAATAAAGTTTACTTTTCCTAATAAAAGAAATCTAAAATTGGCCATTGTCATAGTTTGACATTAGCATCAGCTCTTCTGGCAAGTTTGAAAATACTGGCTCCTTTATAAAAGTTAAAAATGTTCTGGCTCTAGAGTTGTTTACCCAGAGCGTTAGCTGCTCTAAAGTTACAGAGCTCTGGTTGGAAGAGGGGCTTGAAGACTGCCTCCTAGGCACTGACGTCATGGCCATCTCAGCTGCTGCTGTGACACTGAGCTGAGCAGCTTTTTGATTTGTGCAAGTGGCGAAACTTTCAAAGGGACTTGTCAGTACCGCGTTATTGAATGGTTGTACTTGTTTAGCATTCCTGTTTCTTGTAAAGAAGCGAGATTCTCTGAGCTGACTAGTTATCCACACTACTTCCTTCCACTGCTAGATTTATCAGTGGTTGAACATCTGTAGGATTTTTCCCTGCTGCAAACAGGTATGTTTTCTTTCTGGCAGTTAGAAAGCGAGTGTCTAATTGTGGAAAAATATAGAGGGGGGAGGCTGACATGTTTCAAAATACTGTGTCAGAGTGAGCAGAGAGATTATTTCAACATCTGTCTGTTAGTGGGGCAGGGAGCATAACGGATTGTACTACTGCCAAGGAAGAGGGGTTTCAGCTGCTGAGGGTGGATTTCCCAACTCTAGACAAAGTACCATCCACTCTTCAAGCCTGTGGTTTTCAAATGCTGCTTCTCAGCACTTTGAATCACTCTTTGAACACTGGTTTTAATATATTTATGAAAATACAATTTTTATTAGAATGAATATTTTTTTAATTTGCCAAGTGACATTTGCTATCCAGGAGACTGCTAGTATTTAAACACTGGAATGGCAAGTAAATAAATGTCATTTTAAAGGTTGGCTCACTGTGTGATAAGGATTTCTGTAATTTGAGTGCCATCCTCAGTTCATCTCCTGAAGGTAGGCGGGAACCTTACCACTATATCTTCTGTTGGTTAATTTTAGCCATTTGTTTACCCAAGTCAGAAGTTTCTTTCTAAATGTTTATTTTATAAGGTAAATGGAAGTAACATTAGTGCCCCAGTAGCTTGAATATGTTCTACTTGAAGTACATAATGGGAGACAAAAATAAGGAAAGGGAAGAAAATTAAACAAGGGAGCAAAATTGATGACTTTGGAAATCCATTTGGTAGTGTCGCTTAGATTTTATTTGGAATATAAGAAACATGATGAAATAATAATGAATAATAATTTTTAAATTAATTCATTTTACCCAATAACAAAATCATGGTTGTGTCTAGAAGGATACATTTGAAAATAATCGGGTAAGATTGAGGTTGGCTAAATAATTAAAATAATGCCATAGATTTATAATAGCTTGAAGAAGTGACAAGGCTGTTTTGGAGACAAAAAGAGCATTACTCTGATGGATACAGGTTTGAGAATCCCTAGTTTAAAGTTAAAACAGAAGTAAAACCTTCATAGGCAAATGATTTCTACAGGAATTGGAAGTTAGGCAGTACCTACTATACGTAACATTTTTATTGGAATATATGTACTCACCTACAGATGAAAATTTTTCAGTTATATAGAAATAAATATGCTTAGAAAAGGGAAATAAGAACAAGAAACAATTACTAGAAATAAAAACCTCAAAAACAAGAAGTAGCTATTTAAAAACCTCCCCAAACATTGGTTCATTGTTAAGCTAACTTCTAGTTTTCAATGGGGAGGATGGAGATGAAGACACAGTGAGAATGAAGCACTCTTCAAATGGAGAAATGATGCTGTGACCAAACTGACCCTAATTGGGAGAATGAAAATAATTTGTGAGAACTCTTGACTATTACTCATTTATTTTGCCCACTGGTAGGGCCAACAGTTAGCAAACTGTTTCTGTCACCACCAGACTTACTTAGTCAATCCACTCACAGCCTTTCACAATTCTGACTTCTGGCTTTGAGGAGGGTGAGGCAAGTTAAAAATAATTACTTAAAACTAGGTTAAAGTTGTCAATAGGCTGCGCAATGCGGCTCACTCTGTTCCTTATACATTTGCTGTAACAAATTTTTATTCTAAATGAAATTCTGGAAGTTGTGAAATTAAATGGCAAATTAAAGACATGGTAAGACAGCAGAAATCCTTCTTTCTCTCCCACAGAGATGCCAGTATCTGTGGGAGAAAACAAGTGGCAGCTAGGAACAAAGAGAGCATTTGAGTTAACCTCTGCAGATGCACTTAAACTGAGTTTTGTGAGTCTGCTGGATCAGTTCACACTGTAAATTTTTATTACAGAACTTTCTGTTCCTACAAAGTGGCCCCTTCATTTAATTTTTAAAAATTTACTAAGTTAGAATTTAACAAAAGTAGCTTTTTTAACATGTATCTGTTCAAATTTTTATTTACTGACATAGCTGAAGAGGCATTAACCGTAGTTTCAAAATTTCCAGTAATAAATTGCTAGAAAAATCTAAGATTATTAAGTGCATTAAATAAACTTTTTAATATTAAAATTTATTGAATGAGACTTTCAGTAAGAAAGCAATAGGAAACTATTGAAGAACAAATTGGAAATAAAAGCACACAATTCAGTATTACTCTGATCATGTGTTTTCCAAATTTCATTTATTTGCAGTGTGCACCCCCTTCTTCTTTTCTGGAATTCATAGTTCTTCTGCATGGATTAATCCTTAATAGTAGTTTTCCTGTGAAATATTAACAAGACTAAAACTGTTAATTAGGCAGTTTTATGTTACTAGTTTTGCATCTCATACTTGGACATATTATCAGGAGGGGCCAGTCCCCGGAAAAGGATATCATCTTTGGTAAAGGGTTGGAGAAGAAGAGGAAGATCCCCAACAAGATGGATTGGCACAGTGGCAGTAGCAATGGGCTCAAAACATAGCAACAATTGTGAGGTTGGACCAGGACCGGGCAGTGTTTCGTTCTGTTTTGCATAGGGCCGCTATGACTTGGTGCCAACTCGGTGGCACCTAACAACAACAGCAACATTGAAAGTTTTTCTAACAATAAAGATGTTTTTCTCTAACTGCTTAAATTGCCATGTATGTTTAAAGTATTTGAAAATATTGAAGCCAGCAGAAATTCATTCAAAGTGAAAGATTTTATTTTAAACGGTTGAGGCTCTCTTCTATAAAACTTTTAATTAAAGGTAAACTAAGTTGTTTTATAACAAAAGCATGGGGGTAGCAGGCATAAATGAAAAGGATGGAAGGAAGACAGGAGGGGAGTGGGGAAGGAAAGACAGGCATGATATGAAACCAAGAAATCGACATTTATTGAGTACCCTCTATAAGCCAGAACAGTGTTAGGCACTTTCATTAAGCATTATGGTTTTTGTTCACTTGATTCTTACAATAATGCTATTGTCCCACATTATTTGTAGAGGAGGAAGCAATATATTCAACCATACTGCACTTTAAAATTTTATGATAAGGTAGAGATGTTACAGAAGGCTATGTAAATTCTGTCAAAAAAATTGGCACAGAGTTTTGTTTAAAACATTTTTTTACCCCAAAGTCATGCTTGTGATTCACAGCCATCGCATTTTCTGGCACTAGAAATTGCTCTGTCCCTGGAAAGAGGAAGTTTGGTTGAATGGTCATCCTCCACTTTAAGTGATGAGTTTGACTCGGCAAATTAGTGCAGAACTCAGTCTGCTTCACAAACAGCACCTGGGTTCAGGTATTGCCAAGGACAAGTCTGATGAAGAGTTTCCCTGGATGACTTCTAAGTATACAGTAAAAAGGAAAGTGTCTGACAATAGAAATGATTCCAGAAGAGTTAAACATAAAAATAATGCAAGATTTGCTACAAAATTGTAGGAGACACTTTCTGAGGATTCCAGTCTGTTGCCACCATGTGTACAAGCTGCTGGGGATAAAACACGGGGGGTATCATCGCACCTCTTTTCCAGATAGGATTAAACTAGTGTGCTCCCTTTTATAATGTTCCTGTTGTTGTTGTTAAGTGCCGTTCATTGAGTTGATTCTGACCCATAGCAACCCTGTACAGGGTTTCCAAGGAGCAGCTGGTGAGCTTGAACCGCCGACCTTGCAGTTCAAACGGCTTTGCAGTCTGACACATTAACCCACAGCACCACACCAGGACTCCTTCTCCCTTTGGAGTCCCTTTTGTAATAGCTTTGTTAAAATCTGCAACTATTTCTTGACTTTATTTCTTTATGTATTTCTTACCTTTTTCTGTCATTCACTCTCTCTCCCATGGAAAACTACTCCACTTATCCTAAGAAGTTTCAGTGAATTAGTCAGCAAGACATGTTCTGCTCAGAGTTAATTACACAGTTTTAAAGCAGTCGTGCTGTGAGCCGCAAGGCCAGCAGTTCGAAACTACCAGATGTTCCACGGGAGAAAGATGAGACTTTCTGCTCCCGTAAAGATTTATAGCCTCAGAAATGCAGGGTCGCTATGAGTCAGAACCAACTCCACGGCACATAACAACAACAACAAACCAATCTCTGAAAAGACGCACTGGACTGTGATTTCCGTGAGTAGTTCGTAGATGAACCTGAAAATTGCTGAATTATCAAGATCAGCAAACATTAAGAGCAGCCAAAACAAACAAGCACAGTAATTCTGTATCATCTTTACAGCCTCCATTTTTGGAGTCTTCATTGACATAGTGATTTTACAGCAGCTGGGCATTTGTTAATAGCAGATACTTGTGGTTAGAAATACAATATAACTAAGTAGGAAAGACCAGTCGCTGGAGAAGGATATCATGTTTGGTAGGGTGGAGGGTCAGAGAAAAAGAGGAAGACCCCCAGTGAGATGGATTGGCAAAGTGGCAGTTGCAATGGGCTCAAGCATGGCAACGATAGATTGGCCCAGGATCGGGCATTGTTTCATTCTGCTGTGCATAAGGTCACTATAAGTCGGTACCAACTCTATGGCCCCTAACAACAAAAAGAAGTAGATCAAATGAGGTGTACAATAGCATTTTTAACGGCTAGATCTGAAATTATTTTCCTGGCTGAACTAACCATAATATTGTAACTTTTATAGTTAGTAGTTAATTTCATAGGGAATTATATGGTTAGTAGTTAATTTTATGGTTATTTCGATCAGGAAAATTAAAACCTTAATTTTCCTGACTAAACTTAACCATAGGATTGTGAATGCCAAAGAAATTGGTAGAAAATCATCTAAGGGTCTTTGGCATCTAGTTTGAGAGAAGAGTAACAATATAGATCCAGTATTATTAAGTAGTGTGGGTAGGTGAAACTGAATCTATAGTTGACATTGTCTTAATCCTTACTGTTCTTGTTAAGTGCCATTGAGTGGGTTCCAATTCCTAGCAACTCTGTTTAGAGTTTCTGAGGCTGTAAATCTTTGACAGAGGAGAAATCCTCATTTTTCTCCCTAGGAACAGCTGCTGAGCTCAAACCACTGACCTTGTAGTTAGCAGTCTAGGCTTATTATCCTACAGAGTAACTCTACTCAAAACCTCATTAGTCTATTATAGTCATTAATTGATTGCTACTTGAAAAATATATATTCAGAACATTTTACCACATAAATATATGTTGTTGTTAAGTGCCATCGAGTTGGTTCCAGCCTATATATGTATATATGCATATGTCCGGATGGCGCTCTGGTAGCGTAGTGGTTACGAATTGGGCTGCTAATCACAGGGTCAGCAGTTTGAAACTACCAGCTGTTCCATGGGAGAAAGATGAGGCTTTCTGCTCCTGTAAAGAATTACAGCTTCGGAAACCCTGTACAGAGTTTCTATGAGTCAGAACCAACTCCACGGCACATAGCAACAACAATATACATATGTTCCGAATAGTCTGTCAAAAATAAAATTTTTCTCGTGTGTATCTCCTATCTGGAATATGAAATTATGCAGCCATCTTTTGTGACTACGTAAATAATACTTTGCTTCCTTGTATGTAGGTTTGATTCCACAAAGTCAGCCCTTGAGAAGCTGTGGCTTCTTGGCAACCTTGTCCGTAATGAGTATAAGCTGTCACCTGATAAGGCAATTTGGTAATAAACAAGTAAGCTGAAGAATTCGACTCTTTATAGACATGTGGATGAAGAATCAAAAATGTTAAACATACTTTTCCACCCGTTAAAAGAGTATGACTTTATGAACCACAAATTCTTTTCAACTGAAAGCAGACCAAGATTTTAATGAAAAAATATAATTTAAAAAAATTCAAAAACTGCATTTAATATGGCATTTAATCTTTTTAACAATCCTGTGAGTATCCCCATTTTAATGGAAATAAGCTGAAACTCAGTTTCATTGTTTCATGAGAGTTACAGATTACTGTTTTTAAATGCATCTTTAAACTCTAAATGCACATGCCTTGAATGCTAGAAATCTAATTATTTCAGTCACTATTTAATGTAGTAGAGGATTTCTCTGAAGCGAATCAGCTTTTTTTCTGTTCTCTGAATTATAATATCCTAAACAGAGTGGAGACCCCGGACTGCAAACCACAAGGTCGGTGGTTCAAACCCACCAGCAACACTTTGGAAACCCTGTACAGGGTCACTATGGGTCACAATCGACTCAATGGCACTTAACAATACAAACAGAGTATAGTGTATAGTCTAGGAGAAGGAACAGAAAAGTAAAATAATGAAAACATTACCTGTAATTTAGTGTGATCTGTTGATTGATTCAGGAGTCCTGGTGTGGTGGTGTGGGATATAGCACTGGATCGAAAGGTCAGTTTGAAATGCTAGGTCAGCGGTTCAAAATCACCAGCCACTCCTTGGAAACCCTATACAGGGTCACTATGAGTTGGAACCAATTAGATAGCACTTAACAACAACTACTTATAGATACATCTGTCCCAGAATGACTAGTAATCTTTGAGTTATAGTCTATACAGTAATCATATCTGGCATGGACTTGATCTCTCAGTATAGAATTGAAACTATAGTCCAGCACTGGCTCAATACATTAAGTCACTGAAATATATAATTAATCAGGTTGCATCCGAACAGGAAGTATAATTCACTTGCATCAGAATCGGCCATAGTTATTTAAAAATGATCATATAAATTTGATACTTCCACCCTTAGATTGTTATGTGCTGTAGAGTCAGTTCCAACTCTTAGTGACCCTGTACAGGATTTCCGAGGCTATAAATCTTTACGGGAGCAGAAAGCCTCATCTTTCTCCCGTGGAACAGCTGGTAGTTTCAAACTGCTAACCTTGCGGTTTGCAGCCAGATTCGTAACCACTACACTACCAGAGCTAAAAAAAAAAAAATCTATCTTTCGAAGAAGTGATTAATTAAAGGAACATGTATCTCTCATTAACCATCTTGTCCACTATAATTTTGCTGGCTGGTCTCAGGAGAAAAGAAAAATAAATGTAAAACTTTTTGGCAATATATATATATATATATTTTTTTTTTTTTTAATGTATTTTTTTTTTCTTTTTTGAGCAGATCAGCATTACTTCTTCTTTTGAGTCCAATTTTCCTAGAGTTTGTTTATATCACTGGCTCTTGAAAAAAAGATAAAGTATGTTTCCAAAAAGCACATTGAGTTTGGAACTCTCTCGTTGTATTTACATTGGGCTTTATTTTAAAGGCAAGTGAGACTGCTTCAAATAAAACAACTTCAAGCTTCCAAGAAACAGTTAAGAGAAAGCAGAGACGAGCAGAAACACCTCTTCACTGACACTCACGCAGTTGCCATGGACCTAAATAAGCAGTGGGCGAACACAGATACTAACTGGCACAAGGAAAAGATGGAATTACTGGACCAGTTTGACAACGAAAGGAAGGAATGGGAAAGTCAATGGAAGATCATGCAGAAGAAGATAGAAGAGGTACAAGTTGCTTTATTTTGAATGTATTGTAAATGTCAAGCTCAGAATGAAAATTAAAATTAGTCTTGTGTTGGAAACTTTTTTCTGTAATTCAACCTAATAGATACATGTCTGCATGTCTCAATAATATTTACTGGACCAAAAAGATTCTAATCTTAGCCAATGGTATCTTTAAGGCCTGTGCTTATTTTATAGCTTCACATGGAAATTAAGAACTTGAAATGTCATTCCAAAATGTGTCAATGTATATTTTTTGGCCAGAGTTCCTTGTTACAAAAAATGAGTTACATATTCTGCATGAGTTTAAAACAGCAGGGGTATGTGAAATGCACGTGCTAAAGCTAAGCTTTCTAGTAGCATGCATAATTATATCAGATATAATCCTGGTGTGGCACTGTAGGATAAGCACTGGACCACAAGGTCGTTTTGAAATGCAAGGTTGGTGGTTCAAACTCATCAGCCACCCTTCAGAAACTCTATCCATGGTAACTGTGAGTTGGAATCCACTTAATGGCACTTAACAACTACAACAAACAGCCAAGACATTAAAAATAACCTCTGTAATATTTAGCCTTGATCAACATAACTTCCAAAGGAAAGTTTGACTTTAACTGTAAAATGTCTACTTTGGAAATAGAATAAGGTGAACTATTAAACAAGATTATAAAATACTTAGTTAAAAGAAGGCATAAAAATTGTTGTTGTTGCTATTGTTAAGTGCAGGAGTGGATTCTGACCTTGTATAGGGTTTCTGAGAAGTGGCTGGTGAAGTTGGAATCACTGACCTTGAAGTTAGCAGCCTAGTGCGTATCGTATACCACATACACCAACACCCCAGGCAAAGAATAAAGTGATCTATATTAAATTGGTGTTTAAGCCATGACTTTTAGTTATTAATTCAGACCATTTCAGTTTTGTGACAGTGCTTCTGTATCATCATAGTGTCTATATATAAGATCAGGTTTATTTTCTTTTTGAGAGTTAATTTCTGTCAGAAAGGTACAAGTTACCATCCATGCTTTGTCCCATTAAAAGTGCCCTTATGGTTAATCAAACTTATAATGTTGTTGTTAAGCACTGTTGAGTTGATTCCGACCCATAGCGACCCTGTATAGGGTTTCCAAGGAGCAGCTGGTGAGCTTGAACCACCGACCTTGCAGTTCATACAAGTCTGACACATTAGCCTACAGCACCACACCAGGATGCCAAAGTTATAATAGATAACTTAATTTTAGAGACACTGTTTGGAGGCAAAAACGTGTTGTTACCAATGGTTAGCGCCTCAGCTGCGAGCCAAAAGTTCGAGGTTCATGTCCACCCACAGACACCTTGGGAATAAAGTCCTGACAATCTACTTCAGAAAAATCAGCCACTGAGAACCCAACAGTACACAATTCTACTCTGACACAGACGGGTTTGCCATGAGTCAGAACGGACTCAACAGCAACTGATGTTTAAGAATCCCTAGGTAGGATTAATAATAAATATGCTCAGTTACTAATTGACCCAGAGGTTCCTTAGAAGATTGGCCTGATTTTCTCTCTCTGAAAAGTCAGCCATTGAAAACTCTATGAGCATGGTTCTATTCCGACATACCCCTGGGGCCAGTGGGTTAGAATTAACTCAGTGGCAACTGGTTTTGTTTAAGCGTCAATACCAAAAATAGTATATAATAAGGCAAAGAAAATGCAAAACTATTTGCTTAGTACAAAAAATATAGTGAAGTAGGAAGAACGTGTTATCTTTATTTTCTTTATAGCTTTGCCAAGAAGTAAAGCTTCGGAGGAAAATCAACATGACTACACTTGCTAAGACCATTGATCTTGATTGTGAGAAGGTCCTTCAAAACACAATGGTGAAATCTTTTCCAAATTACTCCGGTTCAGGACAATGTGAATTTATAGGGATGAATCACAAACTTGGTCTGGAAAAAGAATATAAACCAGAACAGAGCTTACTCACTGGAGGAGATCAAATGTGTAAGGAACAAAAAACAATGAAAAAATCACAAGTAGGGTTTATGGATCCTCTGGCTGCACACAACCTAAAGGAACATGAAGCCTGGCCTGACATGAGGACCTCTGACAAAGAAAGCAAGAACTGTTCTGTTGCCCTCAATACAGTAAGTAACATGTGTCTGGCCTAGAACTGTTTTTAAAGAAATATTTACATTTCAAAGTGCTAACATGTTATTGCTTATATGCATAAAGGCCCTTGAAGAACTTGCCAAAGTGAGTGAAGAATTATGCAGCTTTCAAGAGGAAATCCAAAAGCAATCTAACCACAGAAGGTAGGCTAGTACATCTCTGTGATTACTTTGTGTTGGAAAATCAAGACGAACATTGTTTTTATTTAATGAATTAAAGCTGCCTACTTCATATACATGGTTAGTGGCATCTAACCATGAATGGTAAGCATTTGTTACCTTGGACAGAAACAGAAACTCATAATTGTGTTGTTTCTCTGTTTACTAATTCCCTAACACAAACCTTCTTATCCTCTTTGCAATTTGACTGTTAATAATACTTTACTCCTTTGGTGTTCAGTTAAGGTAGACCCTCCACAATAAGTTAACAAGTATCCTCTCATATGGTACTTTTTCATTTTGACTATGTGGCCAGTGCAAGAGCATATAACTGGATTATAATTTAAAAAATAAAAAATTTTTAATTATGTCAGATTTAATACTGCATTGATATAAAGATGTTCTACTGAAATATTTAATGCCCAAGTGTACATTTGTTATGTATATACTGGAGTCATACTTAATTTTCAGTAGGACAATGCATTATAAGTATATACATACACATAAATAATGTCACAGAAAAATGCACTTTCAGTTCAGAAACACTATATAAATGTAAGAGTAAGCTTTAACCAAGTTAATGTATATGCATTTGAAATCCCCTGGACAGGTTCATAGGAGATGGCGTGATATCGGTTATCTTCTAGTGGGGAGACAGTGCTCACAGTGGTATCTCTGTGCAAGATAAGAAGATAACATTTTTCCTTATTATTCTTTAACTATTATAAAGGTCACTGAAACTTTTTATGCTTCATTGCAATAGATTTTCTTAGCCAGCCATGATTTACACATAATTTTGTCCTGTTCTTGCACTTTGATATTTGCTACTATTCTTTGTAGATATTTGGTGTAGTGGGTTACGTGTTGGGCTGCTAACCGCAAGGTCAGTATTTCAAGTCCATCAGCCACTCCTTGGGACAAAGATACAGCTTTTTGCTCCCATAGAAAGGTAAAGCCTCAGAAAGCCTGTACAGGGTTGCTACGAGTGGAACCAACTTGAAGACACACAACCACCAATCACCACCTCTTTATTAGAAACTATCTTATAATCTTTTATAAATTGTTTTCTCATGGCCTTAAGAAAAAAAAGCTCAAAAAAGACATTATAATTTGACTTTAACCTAATGTTTCACTCTTATTCCCATTTTGCTTTATAATCTGTCCATACCAAAGTACTCATTGTCCCCTGAGTAGTCAAATTATGAGGCTTTTCATTAGTTCCCTTTGCCTGCTGATGCTGTTGGTAGGCAGCATTGAGTCAGTTTTGGCTCATAGGAACCCATGTACAACAAAATGCTGCCAAGTCCTACTCCATCCTCCCAGTCTCTCCTGTGTTCCAGCTCATCGCTGCAACCACGGAGTCATTCTGTCACATTAAAGGTTTCCTCTTGACCCTCTTCTTTACTAAGCATGATGTTCTTCTCCCCAAGCTGTTTTCCCAGGATTAGATACATGTTCAAAATACATGAGACATTCTTGCTTCTGAAGAGCAGTCTGGGTGTACTCTTCCAAGATTTGTTCATTTTTATGGTAGTCCATGATCTATTTCATATTATTTGAAAACACCATAATTCAATGATATTAGTTCTTTAGTCTTCCTTAATCATTGCCCAATCTTCACATGCATGGGTTGTTGTTGTTGTTAAGTGTCGTCGAGTTGGTATCTACTCATAGAGACCTGACCCTACAGAGTGTTTCCAAGGAGCAGCTGGTAGTTTTGCAACCTTGTGGTAGCAGTCTAGTGCTTATCCTACAGTACTACACCAGGACTCCAGAAATTACAAACAGGTGCTAGGGATTGCACTGAGGGCCTCTTGCATGCTAAGCACATTTTCTACCACTGAACTAAACCTCCTCATCTACATAGGAGGCGATTGAAAATACCATGGCTTGGGTCAGGCTCACCTTAGTCCTTAAAGTGATGTCTTTTCTTTAAGACCTTACATATAGCAGATATGTCCAAGGCAGTGCATCTTTGATTTCTTGACTGCCAATGAGTGTTGATTGTGGATCCAAGTTAAAAGAAAATCCTTAACAATTTCAGTCTTTTCTGTGTTTATTATTTATTTATTGATCCAACTGTGAAGATGTTTGTTTTTTTTTACATTGTGGTGTCCAAACTGAAGGCTGTAGTCTTTAATCTTCATCAAAAAAGTGCTTCAAGTCCTCTTCACTTTCAGCAAGCAAGGTTTATCTGCATATTTCAGGTTGCTAATGAGCCTTCTCCCTATCCTGATGTCACATTCTTCTTCATATAATCCAGTTTCTCAGATTATTTACTCAGCATA
Organism: Chrysochloris asiatica; assembly: GCF_000296735.1. Taxonomy (NCBI): domain Eukaryota; kingdom Metazoa; phylum Chordata; class Mammalia; order Afrosoricida; family Chrysochloridae; genus Chrysochloris; species Chrysochloris asiatica. Next base: position 27,897,163 of record NW_006408531.1, read on the forward strand.
CAGACTGAATAAGTATGATAACAGGACGCAACCCTAACACACACCTTTCCTGATTTTAAGTCAATCAATATCCTCTTGTTCTGTTTGAATGGCTGCTACTTGGTCTATACAGGCTCTGCATGAGCACAGCTTTGCATAAATGTTCTTTATTCACCCAGAAAATTCTTCATTTATTTTGAGTCTTAGCCCAAAAGTTTATTTCCATTGGAAATTACTTCTCTCTCATTGCGCTTTTACTAAGATTTTTATCATATGACTTTAAATAAAGGTGTTGTCAAAAAAACAAAAAATAAAAGCAAGGCTCCAGGAATTAATGGAATACAAACTGAAATGCTTCAACAAATTGAAACAACACTGGAGGCACTCACTCGTCTATGCCTAGAAATTTGGAGGACAGCTACCTGGCTAACCAATTGAAAGAGATCCATAATTTTGCCCATTTCAAAGAAAGGTTAACCAACGAATGTGGAAATCATCGATACATGGCATTAATGTCACATACAAGTAAAATTTTGCTTAAGATAATTAAAAAATTTTACAGCAGTACATTGACAGGGAGCTTCCAGAAATGCAAGCTTAATTAAGAAGAGTCTTGGAGAGACATCATTGCTGACATCAAATGGATCTTGGTTGAAAACAGAATACCAGAAAGATGTTTACTTGTGCTTCATTGACTGCAAAGGCTTTTGACTGTGAATCAAAAAAAAAAAAAAAAAAAAAAAATGGGTAACATTAAGAAGAATAATATTCCAGAACACTTAATTGTGCTCATGAGGAATCCATACTTACAGCAAGAAGCAATTATTAGACCAGAACAATGATTTAAAATCAGGAAAGGTGTGTGCCAACGTTGTATCCTTTTATAATACTTAGTCTGTGTGCTGAGCAAATAATTTGAGAAGCTGAATTATAGAAAGAATGTAGCTTCAGAATTGCATATTAATAACTTGTAATATGCAAATGACACAATCACTAGAAGCAAATATTTAAAATACTTAGTGATGAAGATCAAAGAATACAATAATCAGTATGGGTTGCACCTCAATGTAAAGAAAACAAAATTCCTCACAAATGGACCAATAAATAACATTAGTATAAGCAGGGAAAGTAATGAAGTTGTCAAAGACTTCCTTTTGCTTGAATCAACAACACTCATGGAAGCAATAGTTAAGAAATCAAAGGATGTATTGTCTTGGGCAAATCTGCTGCAAAAAAACAACAACAACTCTATAAAGTTTTAAAGAGCAATGTTGTCACTTTGAGACTAAGGTACACTTGACCCAAGCCATGTCTTTTCACTCACCTCATATACATGTGAAAGTTGGACAGTAAGACCTTAGAAGCATTGATGCTTATGAATTATGGTATTGGTGAAGAATATTGAAACTATGGACTGCCAAAAGAACAAACAAATCTGTCATGGAAGAAGTACACCCGGAATGCTTGTTCGAAGCAAGAATGGCAAGACTTCTAATCTCGTACTGTAAACATGTTGTCAGGAAGGACCAATTCCTGGAGAAGGACATCATGCTTGGTAAAGTGGAGGGTTGGTGAAGAAGAGGAAGAGCCCTAGTAAGATGGACTGACACAGTGGCAGCAACAGTGGTCTGAAACATAACGATTGTGCAGTGGTGGAGGACCAGAAAGTGTTTCATTCTGTTGTGCACTGGATTTCGATGAGTCAGAACCAACTCAACTGCACCTGACAACCGCAACAACCTTAAATGTTATTCGTTTTCAGTTTATATAAACCAAAACTCAATGCCATCAAGTCATAGCCTGCTCATAGCCATCCTGTATAGAGTTTCCAAAGATGTCGTAAATCATTACAGGTGCAGAAAGTCACCTCTTTCTCCTGAAGAGTGGCTGGTGGGTTTGAACTACTGACTTTGAACTACTAAAATAAGTCCAATGCTTATTTTACAGTGCCACCAGAGCTCCTTATATAATGGGATAATTCAAAAAGCAAAGAAGGTTAGGCATTCCAGTTAAGGAATGGCAAGAGAAAATCTATAGAAACAGTAATGTCCATAGTAGAAACCCAAGACACTATACCAATGGACCTCAAAAAGCTCATGGAAAAATTCCATTATCTTGAATGAACTTTTGTGTCCCCTTGTGTAGTCTAATCTGAGTGGAGGTGAAGATTTAGGTAATGGAAAAAATTGAGACAAAGTTTGAAGGATAGCTTGGGTCAAAATAAGTAGAACCTTAAATACAACAATGATACGTGGGCTTTATCCTATAGTAAAAGAGATTCGACCTTCTTAAATAAGAAATTCGTATTAAAATTAGGTTTGAGGAAACTATTGAGTCCCTTTTCTGTAAAAGAAATCCATTACTTAAACCAGTGTCTTTTGATAGCATACCCTATGTAAAAATAGCGCTAATATACCATGTTTTGCGATTTTTTTAGGATGAAGTCTGACTCTTCTCTCCAGGACATGCCAAATATAATCAACATGCCTCATAGGAACCACATGATCAGCAATGGCCAGTTTATTTCTCCAACTGATATAGAAAAAGATAAGCAGAAATATAGAATGAATTTGTATTATGAGAATGTGTTTCTAAGTGATTCTAGGAAAAAACATGAAATTGACACAGTTAATTTGCAAGGAAATGAAATTCCACCAGTTCCTCCTCCAAGAAGCACATCTCGAAATCTGCCAAGCTCATATTCTGAAGGCATACAAGCCCACGATGGGTTGAAAGAAAGTCTGGACAATAGTTTGGTTGACCGAGAAGCTCAAGGTGAAAAGAACTGTAATCCTCATTTCCTGTTGAGGCAGCATGAGATGCCTGTGTTGTGTCCAAATGAAGGAAAGAGTGTGAAAGATGGTGTCATATTTTCTTCTTTTGCACCAGAAGCTAAAATAAATAACAAGCCTCAATGTAATGAAAATGAAGTCCAATATGAACCAAGCCTGTGGTCATGTGACATTGGGGTAGGTGTAAAAAATAGCCCTTCCGCATTGTGGTTTCAGAAAACAGCCTCTACCCCTAATAAACAAAAATATGAGAAGCTAATCCCAAATCATTCTGCTAAATCTCATCCTAATCTTCACGTCAGCCATGGCGGTAACTCTTCAGTGGCACAGAACTGTGGCCCACTTGCAAGTTTCACTTGCAACTTTGAAAGGACCACAAGGAATGAAAAATTAGCAGCAAAGACTGATGAATTTAACAGAACCGTATTTAGAACAGATAGAAATTGTGTTGCAATACAGCAAAATCAAAGCTACTCAAAATCATCAGAAAATCCTAAACTCTGTGATTCCTTGATTACTCATGGAGGTAACTTACCAGAAAATGACAATGTGTCCGGCATTCCAAAAAACAGTGTCCATGTGCCTATGCCCACAGAAAGTGTGCCTGATAATCCTAGCAAAATATTGTCAGCAGGCCAAGTTAGACAAATGCAGGAATACCTAAATCCAAGCAGTTACCAGAATATGCTGCATGAACATGACTGGAGACCAAGTAATTTGTCTGGCCGTCCCAGGTCAGCTGATCCTCGGTCAAATTATGGTGTTGTGGAAAAACTGCTGAAAACCTATGAAGCATCATCAGGGTCTTCTCTGCATTATTCTAAATGCTTGCAGGATAATTGGACTAAATGTAACTCTAATGTCAGTGGTGGGTCCACATTAAATCAGCGTTCAGAAATGCTCCAAATGGAACAAGAACTTCAGCAAAAGACTGCTATGTGTGGGAGTCAACAAGGGAAGAAAGGACTAGATCGGAGAAAGCTAACAGAGGTGAGAAAGTAAACAGTGTTTGGGTAGAAGTGTATCCATATTTAGCAGTGGCTCAGAGTATAGTCTCTCAGATGCCCAATCATATCAATAGAATGCTGGCACATGTTTTGGCATCCTCTAAACTTCTTGACCTAAAATTTGTTAATAAATAGGAACTTTAGGATTATAACACCATGAATTTTAATGAAATAACTATAATAAATAGGCATAAGCATTTTTATGATAAAATGTTTGGTTTTAGTCTCTTTGTTGAAAATATATATAGCATGCACATTTATTGACTTTATAGAGCTTCTTTATGTTTTAAAAGTGTTCATGTTAAGAAAAATACATGGAAATATATATTTTTTAAATATCTTGCACATCTCAGTAATTGTTTGATTGGTTCAGTCATTCCCAGAATTTGCCTCATTTTCTTTTGAATCAGTGTGAATATGAGTAAAATAAGTAATTTTAAAATAGTGCTTTTTAAGTTATTTTATTGTGTGGAACTAAAAGATAGTGTGATAGGAATAAAATAAAATATTATGGCTTAAATAATTAAGGTAATTCTTATTTGTAGACACCCTTAGCATGGATAAAAATAACAGGAATTGAGGGCGTCCTCACTGTTCTTCTCAGATGAGAACACAAGCTTTGTTTAAAGAGTCATTAAGAACCAAGGATATAAACTGTATTATGGGAGCTTTTGTTTTTTATTACACAGATCAAATGTTTTTCTTCCATTAAAGTAAATTTGTTAGGTGCCATTGAGTCAGTACTGACTCATAGTGACTCTATTCACAACAGAACAAAACACTGCCCAGTCCTGGGCCAACCTCGCAATTGTTGCCACACTTGAGCCCATTGATGCTGCCACTTGGCCAATCCATCTCGCTGGGGGTCTTCCTCTTTTTCTCTGACCCTCCATCTTACCAAACATGATATCCTTCTCCTGTGACTGGTCCTTCCTGACAATATGTCCGAAGTATGAGAGACAAAGTTTGGCCATCCTGGCCTCCAAGGAGCACTCTGGCTGCACTTCTTCTAACATAGATGTTTGTTCTTTTGGCAGCCCATGGCACTTTCAGTATTCTCCAATTCCATAACTCAAATGCTTCTTCTACAATCTTCCTTAGTCACTGTCTAGCTTTCACATGCATATGAGGTTATTGAAAACACCATGGCTTGGGTCAGGCGCACCTTAGTCCTCAAGCTGACGTCTTTGCTCTTCAACACTTTAAAAAGGTCTTGTGAAGCAGATTTGCTTAATGCAATACGTCATTTGATCTCTTGACTTCTGCTTCCATGAGTGTTGATAGTTGATCCAAGAAGAATGAAGTCCTTTACAACATCAATCTTTTCTCCATTGACAAGAATGTTTATTGGTCCAGTGGTGAAGTATAACGTAAAATAGGAAGAAAAAAAAAAAAGTATAGGAAGGGAATTGAAGGAAACGTTTCACTCGTTGAAGAAATTTTTAGTGGGTGAAAAAGAGAACATCAGCTTCATCATTTTATGTGTTTTTGTTGATTGTTGTTAAGTGCCATCAAGCTGGCTCCGACTCATAGTGACCCTGCATAGGGTTTCCGAGGAGTGGCTGGTGAGCTTGAACTACTTACCTTGGAGTTCAAACCAACCTTTCAGTCTAGCGCATTAGCCTGCAGGACTCCTTGTTTTTGGTTGTTGTTGTTATGTGCTGTGGAGTCAGTTCCGACTCATAGTGACCCTGTACAAGGTTTCCAAGGTTGTAAATCTTTACGGGAGCAGAACACCTCAACTTTCTCCCATGGAACAGCTGTAGTTTCGAACTGCTAAACATGAGATTAGCAGCCCAATTTGTAACCACTACACTACCAGAGCTCCTTTTTGTTTTCGGTTACAACCTTTTAAAATGTCAGTAACTTGATATAAGTAGATGGTTTCTTCTATGAGTTATTTGATTTGTGTCATATTTAGCATTAAAATGTTCTAATACCTTACTAAGAAACTTCTGTGGTTCAATCATAACATATCATGTTACCTAATTTTTTTTTTAATCCTGATGTTATTGTTATACAGAGACCCTTGTATATTAACCTTATCAATGTGAGGTCTACCAGATTATCTATGTCATGTTCCATATTAAAATATAATTGCTTTGATTAAAACATTTAAGAAATATCAAACACCTTCAATTAGCTTTTCAGTGCTTTATTTGCATATAAATATGTTAACATACTAATCCATCATTGGTGTCCATATAGTGAGATAAATGTCCTCATTTGTGCTCTAGGAACTCATGACAGTGAAATGTTCACATGGACAAGGGTTTTCCAGACCTGCCAGACCAGCAAATCGCCGTCTCCCATCCAGATGGGCCTCCAGATCACCATCTGCTCCCCCAGCTTTGCGGAGAACTGCCCACAACTGTACCATTTCTCTGCGTTCTGAAGCATCAATGGTCTAAATCTGGCCTGGATTTCTAGATTTAAAGGCTCTAGTCTCTAGTCCCAGTTGCCCAACAGAGCATCTGAGTGTTTACAGCTAGCCTTGTTATCTTCTGTATCTCTCAAGATCACTGGGACGTACTATTTAAATCTTAACTTTCCATCAGTCTTCAGTGTTTTTAATCTTTGGAGTCATTATCTTTCTGCATTTTGATTTCTTAGATCAGAATTATTTTAATGCCATCCTCATTAATTTTCAAATATGTTTTAAATTTAAACAGTGTATAATATTGTATATTGTAACTTTACTGCAAGTGACAGAAAGCAAGTGGTTATGTGCATGGCCATGTGTTTATAGGTGCATGTGTTGAAATAGGGAGTTATCTTAGTATGTATTTAGATGAGAAAAAACTCATGTGCTAGTGTTGACTTTGAAATTATAACATGTATACCTATATATTCTTTGTGTTTATTTTATATTTTTTGAAAATATACAGTACCATTTATATTTTGTATGCCTCAGGATTCCATTTGAGGTATATACACTAACCATTTTTCTCAGACCCAACTACATAGAAGAATAAGAATTATAAACATACCTAAACTAACATTGGTTGACTTTTACATATAAATCATAAATACTTTTTAAGCCAATATAAGGATAAACTAATACCATTGATCTCCTTTACCTTTACTTTTGTAAAGAAAAATGTCACAGTTTTAGCAGATCAGTCTTCTGAAGCAAGCATAAAATGCTTTTATTATGTTACTTGGTAGTATATTGTGACTTTACCTTGATACTTGATCCTCAGAACCAGTATCATGAGACCGCATTGTATATGGTATGAGTAAATGATAACTTTCTTTTGCTTTATGAATAGACATTCCTTAAATAGGATGTAAAAGGAAAAAAAGTTTAATTACATTGAATTCTATTATTTGTTAAAAGTATGTGAAGTTTTTAGTTTAGTTGCTTTCATACATATTTAGAGATAATTGATGTTTACCTCTTTCTTGTTCCCTAAAATTACTAGGTAAAGAACTAATTCACATTTTTATTAACAAGAGAGATCAGGTACAATATTTTGTTGAGAGCAGAATTCTACTATCTTTCTTAAACTGTGCTACATAAGAAGCCTTAATCTAAACTTTGGCATTTATGAGTAGCAAAAGGAACAGAAATTTGTATTTTGACTACAACTTGCATATAGTGAACATATAAAATCTATATTGAGAGCTGACAGAAATATGAATGTTAACGTACTTTTCTTAGTTATCTAATGCTGCTATAGCAGAAATACCACAAGTGGATGACTTTCTTTAACAAACAGAAATTGATTCTTTCACAGTTTAGGCATCAAGAAATCCAAATTCAGAGCAATGACTTTGGAGAAAGGTCTCTGTCTTCTCTCAACACCTATAGACCCAGTCTTCCTGGAAGATTTCTATGTGTCTTCGCATCATCCATCTCCAGCATCTGGGAACTTCACAGTGCAAGGACACTAACTCTACCCTGGCTCTTCTTTCTTGATGGTAGTAACTTCCTCTGAGCTCTGTTGTTGTTGTGAAGTGCTGTCGAGTCACTTCCAAGCTGTGCTCACTTGTTAGTCTCTGTAGCACTTTAGGATAAGCACGGAACCACAAGGTCAATTGAACCACAAGCTTGGCAGTTCAAACTCACCAGCTGCTCCTAGGAAACCCTATATAGGGTCGCTAGGAGTCAGAATTGACTCTCTGGCACTTAACAACAACATATCTCAAAAGAGATTGACTTCCAGATACGATCCCAGAGATTGCCTCTGGCCTCATTAACATCAGAGAAGTGAGGATTTACAACACCGAGGATGCTGGATCAGGGCTGATCATCTCAGATCACATCATGTGGAGGTGGTTGCATTGTTGCATAACTCCCACATTATATCATTACATAACTGAAAACTAGAGAAATATTGGCCCTGCCAAGTTGACACATATTTGGGTATTACGCAATTCAATCTGTGACATGCCATTCTTTCTTCCCAAAATTCATGTCCTTACCACATCCCAAACACTTTCACCCATTATATTATCCTCAAAGTCTTCAAAGCCACATTCCCTCCTGGACAGAACTCCTCTTCATCTGTGAATCTAGAGTACAAGTTATCTCCTTCCAAATATACTAATGGAGCAAGCAAAGGGGAGGCATTTCCAATACAAATGGGAGCAATTGGAGTTAAAGAAGGGATAATGGGCTCTAAGCAAGTTAAAAATCCATCTCACAACGTTTCAAAATAATCCTGTTCTCAAAGACCATCTAGATAACAGCCTTGCCTTCTAGAATCTGGGTGTTGGCCATACACTCTGGATTCTGGGTAGAGGCTCCTCAATGCTGAACTTTAGCTCTGCCTCCCAGGCCTACTGGAACAGCAACTCTGCTCCCTTGGTTTTAGGTGGTCGCATTCTCCTACTCCTGTACATGGTAATGCAACTCTGCCATGCCTGATGGGCCCTGTTTGCTTTCCCCCTTGAGCATGGCAGTCCCGTCCCGTCAGTTTTCTGCAGTGACTAAACAGCCAGCAGACTCTAGCTGATTTGGTGAAGAAGATCCAAACAACTCTTTTAAACTTAGGAAACTGTGATGCCACTCTTGAAAATCCAGATGTTATGGTGCTACCTTTTGAGACTAAGGTAACTCTTAGCTTCTGCTTCTTAGTTCCTTGATCCATAGGCGAGACAATGCTTGCTAGCTCTATTAAGTGCCCAGCATCACCTCACTCCACCTGTAAACTTTGACCAGAGGAGTTCAGCTCTCAATCCATGATTAAGAGAGCCTAATGCCACCAAGTGCCCAGAGGCACCCTGTTCCCCTAGAAAACCTGCATGAAGGCCTCAGCTTTCTCATTCCATGGGTCTGCTCCCATGCCATGTTGTATCAGTCTCCAGGTTCTGCTGCTGTGGTTTCTCGCCGCTGCTTTTCACCAATAGTGTTAAAGGTTTCCTCACTTCCTTCCAAGCCTTCATCAGAATTGCATTTGACATCATATTTCCGCCAATAGTCTCTTCAAGGCAATCTATGCTTTTACTATTAGGCATCTCAGTACTATTTCAGACTCTACTCATTATACAATTCCAAAACTACTCGCATACTGTAGGTATCTGTTAGAGTAGCACCACACTCCTGCTACCAAATTTTATCTTATTTATCTTATTTATGTCACTATAACAGAAAAATGACACATGGGTGGTTTTAACAAACAAAAATTTATACTATTACAGTTTAGGAGGATAGAAATCAAATTCAGAGCACTGACTGCGAAAGGTCTATGTTTCCTTTCAACATTTCTAGAGCTAGCATTCCTTGAAGATCCTCATGTGTCTTCACACCAATATTTCCCTGGATCTAGGAGACTCACAGTGCAGGGAACCCCAAATCACAAGAACACACTCTACCCCTGGCTCTTCTTTCTTAGTAAGTCCCTCCGAACTCTGCTTGCTTGTTTAATCTCTATTATATCTCAGAAGAGATTGACTCAAGATACAGACTAATCCTGTAGATTGCATTCAGTCTCATTAATATAGAAGTAAAAATGTACAACACATAGGATAATCAAATCAGGTCAGGACTTATCACACCCAGCTTGATTACATCATTACACAACTGCCATATTGTGTCATTACCTAACTGCAGACCAGTGAGAATTATGGCTCTGCCAAGTTGACACATATTTTAGAGGGACACAATTCAATTCATGACAGTGCCTAAAATCCTATATGGAAGATCTTGGAAGCAACTTTGTTCTTCCTTGTCTATGTAATGCCAACTTGTGTTATTTTTGTTGTTGTTAGGTGCTATTGATTCAGTTCTGACTCATAGGACCTGATATAGGGTTTCTGAGGATTGAACTGCCAACCTTATTGTTGGAAGTCAAGTGCTTATCCTACAATGCCAGATCATGACTATTAGTTAGATATTGTTTCTATTTAAACATTTATTACCAAAAAACGTTAAGAATTTCTTATGCTGAAAATATTCAAAGAGCTTTGTCCTTATGATGTATTATAACAATTTAGAGAAATTCACCTCGTTATACACCATGACTTGAGATAAATAAGTTTCAAATCCCAGACTGCCTGAAAGGCTCAAGACTGTTGCACAATGATGGATAGAATTAAATTGAATTAAACTTTTAGAATGTGAGATTGGATTGGATAGTAAGGAAGGGCTATAGATCCACTCTTTTACCAAGCGATGTTATTTTCATGATATACTTTTCATCTGGAGGGGAGGAGACACTGCAGAGGTGATAGCATGCAACATAAAATGGAAAACCTGTAGAAAATGATGTAACACTTGAGGACCTGTCCAAGTATTGTGCAACATTCCTGTTGTTTTCCATTATCCCAGGGGGTCTAATGTAGAGCTATGATTCCTCCTGTTAACTATAAATCAGAATATTGAGAATTTCTTCAGATCCTTGGTTTTACTCCCCAATTATTAAAGCATAATTTCCAGGGGTGGAGTTTGGGAATCTAGAGTCTTTAATAAAAACAAAACAAAGCAAAGACAAATTTCGGACCAATCACCCTGGTTGATAGCACATCCCTAAATTGATGGGCTCTCTTGAATAGTCACTTTCCTGGACTCACCTTAAGTATCAGTAAAATAAAAGGTTTATATTGCTGGTCTTAACAATTATTAAGTCTTTTTATTTTATTTTCTTGCCACTTTATTGAAACAGTGGAATATGTTTTAACATTTTATGTGTGCCATAATCATGAAACATTAGAGCTGGGGGAAACAAAACAAAAGCTTAGCAGTTAGCCCAATTCCCTTGATTGTAAAGGGAAAAAACTAAAATGGGATCATTATTCTTGAAAGAGGTTATTTTATGTATTATATTTTAACTGGTTAGTTTTCTACTTTAGATGGGCTCTCTCCTGCCAATAACACATCCTTCATTATGCTATCATTGCTGGAGTTAAGGGATTTGTAAACATTTCCAGAAACACTTTTGTTAATAGATGTTTCCCTAGTAGACTTAGGGGACAACTGTTAGGTTGTTTCAGTAGGGAGTTACTGATATTATGGGCTGAGCTCAAATAGTGATATGAGGCACAGAGAAGAGTGTGTGACTGTGTGTGTCCTCACAAGAGTTCTCTATATTGCCTTATATCCCAAAGCCAAATATAAAAGTATAAATAATGATTTGTGCAATTCGCTTTGTTAAAAAGTTACCACAACTTTCATTTGTTTTTACATAGGCAACGATGATAACCGTGTTTCATTTTGCAGATATTGCCACAGAACAGGATTTAGTTCTACAAGGAGAATTTAACCAGACTCTATGTCATCCTGTGAAAATGTGACTCCCTACAACAGTTTTTCTAAAATCTTTTTAGGCACATTTACTAATAAACAACCACAAGCATGCATCACTTAACACCCATGGTACATTCTTTGAAATAGGATATGATATGTTTGTATATTGTGCAAACATTGTATTGTGTACTTAGTAAACAGACATACCTAAATAATCAGTGCCCACCGTCATGTTGTTTAATACAGTTCTTCAAACCATTTTATTCCAAATCAACCCCCTGCTGAGAATTTGCATATCCACTCCAGATGTATTGAATCAGAACATACATTTTAATAAGACCCCAGGTGGCTTTTTATAGATTCCCAGATGATTTTTATAGCTCCCAAATGAGGTTTATGTATACACAAAAAAGTATATACGTAAGAGTAGATGATTCTTAAGCATACATAACCATATGTACACAAATAACTACCTGGGAATCTTGTTAAACTGTAGATTCTGATTGAGTACATCTGGAGTGTAAAGGCAAATTCTCAGCACAAGGTTGATGTACTGATTTAACAACCTGTTGTTTCCCCTCCAAATCAATACTTCTCCTTTGACTCTTGCTGCTGCTATCATTGTTGTTGTTAAGTGCCGTCGAATTGATTCCGACCCATAGCGACCCTGAATAGGGTTTCCAAGGAGCAGCTGGTGAGCTTGAACCACCAACCTTGCAGTTAAATCGACTTTGCAGTCTGATGCATTAGCCCACAGCACCACACCAGCACTGGTTTTGTTATGTTTGGGATCCATAATATACTTCACAGTAGTATTCTGAAGAAAACGAAACCATTACAATACTCAAGAGACAAGATTATGATACAAGATTAGATGTTGCTGTTATCTGGTAAACTTTTTATTTGTAAGTAAGGAAAGTTCACATTACAATAATGATAGTACAGTACATACATATACCAGTAATACAGGCATTTATTAAGACTAGCAAAACATGTGTATTATAGGTTATATATGTACTGTACCATTATATGCCTGGCATTGCAATCACTTTGCATGCAAGAGGTATGAGATACGTGTGTTGCTGTTGGGAAGCTGCGTGTTTGTTATGTCTAGTTAGTTCTATGTCCCATTCTTTGGTTGGGATTTCTAAACTCTATTATAACCTTATGGGACAACAGTATGTGCAGTCAGATGTTCCGCACATGGATGGTATGCAGTGCCTGACTGTACTTGATATTGAAATCCCCTTCAGCCATTAGAAACCATCAAATAAAATAGGTATGGAAACACCTGGTGTGGCATATTATATACATTTCTTCCTTACGAAGTTTAAACTCAAATATGTACCACAGTTCAACCTAGCCTCTCAAAATATTTCTCAGTAGTAGAATCTGAATCCAATTCTGCCTGAATTCTTGCACCTTAAGGAAATGAGTTAAATTGTGTTAGGTGTGTTCATATTTCTATCATAGTGCCATCATGCTTCAACTTCTGCCTGCTTCTTCTTCTTAAGTCACAAATACCTTTACCAGATTTAACAACTATGACTTCTTGTCGGTGCCATTGAACAGAATCTTGGCAACCTTATGTACAACAGAAGGAAATCTTAGCAACCTTATACACGACAGAAGAAAACACTGCCCGGCCCTGCGCCACTGTGCCAAACCATCTCAGTGAGGGTCTTCCTCTTTTTGGCTGACTCTCCACTTTACCAAACAAGATGTCCCTCTCCAGTGACTCGTTGCTTTTGATAATATGTCCAAAGTATGAGAGACAAAATCTGGCCACCCTGACTTCTAAGGAACATTCTGGCTATTCTTCTTCCAACACAAATTGGTTTGTTCTTCCAGCAGTCCATGGTACTTTTAATATTCTCCAAAACCACAACTAAAATTCTCTCTTATTCTCATGCATAAGAAGCTGTTGAAAATGTCATGACTTGGGTCAGAGGCACCTCATTCATCAAACTAACCTCTTTACTCTTGAACACTTTTAAGAGGTCTTGATTTCTAGACAGCTGCTTCCATGAGTGCTGAAAGTGGATCCAAGCAAAGTGAAGTCTTTGACAACTTAAATCTTTTCTCCATTTACCATGATGTTATTTTATTGGCCCAGTGGTGTAGATTTTTGTTTTCTTTACATTGAGGTATGACACATACTGAAGGCTGTGGTCTTTTATCTTCATCAGTAATTATTTTAAGTCCTCTTTGCTTTCAGCAAGCAAGGTTGTACCATCTGTGTATCACAGGTTGTTAATGAACCTTTCTTCAATCCTGAGGCCACATGTAATCCAGGTTCTCAGATTCTTTGCTTAGTGTACAGATTGAATAAATGCAGTGAAAAAACACAACCCTGGTACACACCTTTTGTGGTTTTAAACTATTCAGTGTCCCTTTGTTCCGTTGAGATGACTGCCTCTGAGTTTGTGCACATGCTTTTCATGAGCACAATTAAGTATTCTGGAATATTTTTTTCTCTGAATGTTGTCCATAATTTATCATGATCCACACAGCCAATGGTTAATAAAGCACACGTAAACATCTTTCTGGTACACTTTGTTTTCAACCAAGACCTGTCTGACGTCAGCAATGATAACATTAGTTTCACATCCCCGCTGAATCCTACTTGAATCTATGGCAGTTCCTTGTCAATGTAAGTTGCAGCCAGTTTTTAATTATCTTTAGCAAAATTTTACTTGCATGTGATACTCATGATATTGTATGATGATTTCCACAATCTGTTGGATCACCTCTCTTTGGAATGGGCAAAAATGTGGATCTCTTCCAATCAGTTGGCCAGGAAGTGATCTTCCAAACTTATTGGCATAAATAAGTGAGTGCCTCCTGTGCTGTATCAGTTTGCTGAAAGATTCCAAATTGTATTCCATCAATTCCCAGAGCTTTGGTGTTTGCCAATGCCTTCAGTGCAGCTTGACTTTCCTCTTTCAGTACTATTGGCACTTGATCATATGCTATCTCTTGAAATGGTTGTACATCAATCATTTCTTTTTGGTACCATGACTCTGTGCATCCCTTCCATCTTTTGACGTTTTCTGCATCATTCAGCATTTTGCTCATAGAATCATTTAATATTGCAAGTCAAGCTTTGAATTTTTTTCTTCAGTTCTTTAGAAATATGCTGAGTATGTTCTTCTGCCCTTTTGTTTTCTAGCTCCAGGTCTTTGCCCATTTCATTATAATACTTTACACTGTCTTCTCTAGGTATCCTTTGAAATTTTCTTTTTAGCTCTTTTATCTTCCCATTTCTTCCATTCACTTTGGCATGGAGAGCAAGTTTCAAAGTCTCTTCTGACATCTATTTTGATTTTTTTCTATCTCTTCTGTCTTTTTAATGATCTTTTGCTTCCTTCCTGTATGATGTTCCTGTGGCCACTGTGTCAGTGCATCTCCTTGGGGGGACTTCCTCTTTTTTGCTGGTCCTCCACTTTGATAAAAATGATGCTCCTGACATCATCCCACAACTCTTGTGATTTCAATCATTAATGTCCAATGCATCATATCTGCCATTGAGATAGTCTCTAAAATCAAGTGGAATATGTTCTGGGTCATATTTTGACTCTTGGAGACTTATTTTTATTTTATTCAGCTTCAGCCTGAACTTGCATGTCAGTCTTCCCCTAGCTTTGTTTTGGCTGATGATACTGAGCATTTCTACTGTCTCGTCCTACATTTGTAGTCAATTTGATTTCTTTGCATTCCATCTGATGAGGTCCATGTGTATAGTTATTTTCTGTTATCTGTAGTGAATAGCTCAATGATCTAGCTAAATTCTATCATGTGATCTGCTGCATCATTTCTATCACCAAAGCCATATTTTCCAACTACTAATCTTTTTTGTTTCCAGTCTTCACATTCCAATTACCAGTAATTATCAAGACATCTTGATTGTGTATTTGATCAATTTCAGACTGAAGAAGTTGGTAGAATTCTTCAATTTCATCATCACTGGCTTTAGTGGCTGGTGTATAAATGTGAATAATAATAATGGTATTAACTGATCTTCCTTGTAGGCATACGGATCTTATCCTATCACAGATAGCATTGTACTTCAAGATAGATCTTGAAATATTCTTTTTGATGATGAATGTGATGGCATTCCTCAAAAACCCTATACAGGATCGTTATGGATCAGAACCAACTCGACAGCTCTTAACAACAACATAGCAGAGTCTTACGTCAAATTTTTCCCCGGTATGTGAACTTAATTTTCTAGCCCAATTCTGACATAGACTTTGAATTCATTATAAAACAATTTGTCTTTTCAATTGGGCCTTTCAACTCGAATTCCCAAATAAAATATATCTTCCATTGTTGCTGCAACATCTTGTAGTTGTTTTAGATATTGATTTTTAATGTTAACACGAGAAAGAGTGGCTTATTCTCATGATTTCATCCGCTGATAGCTTTAAAGTCATGATATTTTTGGTTGCTTTGTTTGCATGTGAAAATTTGACATCAAGTAAGGAATCCTGTAGAATCAGTGCATTTGAATTATGATGTTGGAAAAGAATATTGAAATCCCCAAGGATTGCCAGAAGAACAAACAAATCTGTCTTTGAAGAAGTACAACCAGAATGCTTCTTAGAAGTGAGGATGGTGAAACTTCATCTCTCATACTTTAGACATGCCATCAGGAGGAACTAGTCCTTGGAAGAGTACATCATGCTTGGTAAAGTAGAGGGTCAGTGATAAAGAGGAAGACCCTCAACAAGATGAATTGGTATACTGGCAGCAACAGTGAGCTCAACTATAACAATTGTGAGTATGGAGCACGACTAAGCAGTGTTTCGATCTGTGTTTCGTAGATTTGCTATGAGTCAGAATCTACTCCATGGCACCTAACAACAACAACATATTTAAAATATACCTCTAAATAGAGTCCTGGTGTGACACTAGGATAGTGTGCAAGGTTATTTGAACCACAAGCTCGGCAGTTCAAACTTACCAGCCGCTCCTCGGAAACACTATACAGGGTCTCTGTAAATTGGAACCGACTCAACAGCACTTAACAACAACAACAAAATACATCATACAAGTTAGAGATGATATCTGGCTATTATGAATTCAGCAGTTTTAGAGTGTAGACTATGATCTTCACATCAGTTCACTGGAAGAGCTTCATTTCTCAAATCTACTAATTTATAAAATAATTAAACCATCTTTTTATATTTTATACTACATCAAGCTTGCTGTGAAAATTTTCTGTATTAAAATTACATAATATTTCCTGTTGAACATATAGTTTTAGCATTATTTTACTTTGTGTAATTGAATAACGGATGCCACACACGTTATAAATTTGTGGGATACCATTTTGCTATTTCCAAGAAGAAAACTAAAAGTAATCAAGTGCTTGTAAATAAAATATCTAATGAAAGTAATATTTAGAGATTCTTAAACATATTTATGGAGACAATGAATTTGGGGGGGGGTTGGTATATGCAATCAAAAGTTTCAAAACAAAACATGGATTCATCTAATGAAAAAGTAATTTCCAAAGACAGACTGTATGAGTTTCTGAGGATGCTCAAGAAAATCACAACTTCTATCTCTTCCACTCTAGTACCAGTGCCATGAACAATGTTAGCAAAATCTGTGTTTTCCCTTGTAACATGCCCAGATCCCTTCGTTGATATTACAAAGTTATTACTACTTTATTTCACAGAACACAGAAGTACTAAAAATTTCCAGTCAGAAATTATACATAAAAATGTTCCACTTTTTGCATTACATGTTGTTGTTAATGGCTGTCGAGTCGATTATACTTCATGTGTACCCTATCTTTTAGATTCCTCTGTGTGGGCTTGAACCATCAACATTTTGGCTATAGTTGAACACTTAACTGTGTTCACTGCCAAGGGTCTCGCTGGGCTTATGTAGAAACAACAAATCCACCAACAAGGTAAAGCACATTTTCTCATTCTCATTGACTATTCATGTATCAAATACATTTTTTAAAATGCTTTACTTGGAAATAACCAGACTCATGGAAAGTTGGAAAAATAATACAAAGAACTCCACAAAGCCTCCAAACCACTGTGCAAGTCTTATACTTTTTTTGTTAAATTTTTCTCAATTATCTTATTTTTTGATAGTGCAAATAAAATTTTCTTGATTTTATCTTTGAATCATTCATTGCTAATATATGTAAATATAATTGTTTGTGTATTGATTTTTAATCCTGCATTATTTTTTATAATTATTTGTGTTTGTGTGTGTGAGGGTTTCTGAATATTTTGTATATACAAGATCATGGCACCTTCAGGAAGAGAAAGTCTTATTACTTCCTTTCCCATCTAGATGCCTTTCATTCATTTTTTTATTTATTACTTGCCTTGACTAGATTATCCATTACTACGTTAAATTAAAGTATCAAGAAAACATTCTGTCATCTAGTAACTATGATTTTTTTTTTCAAAACCACTACCGTCAAGGATGCGGGTGAGTCAAAATTATCTGCGCTTTTGTTATATTAAAGCACACATCCACATCCACGACTGATGACAACAATGAACTTGCACATGAAATGATTCTGTCAAATAGACGAGTGATAGTGGGTTATGTGACAAATCATTTGCAAATCAGCCATGACTCTGCCTATGAAATAACCTACAGAAGACCTGGGTTTCCATAAGTCTGTGAGAGATGGGTACCAAAATAACTCAGAGAAGAGAATAAACAGAAGCATTTGGACATCTGCAAACAAAATTTGGACCAATACTCAAAGAAACGTAAAAGTTTATTTTTAAAAATCGTTACTTGGTGATGAGACTCGGAGTCATCACTACGACCCTGAGTATAAATGGCAGAGTTTGGAATGGAAATATCCTCAATTGTCAACCAAGAAAAACTTCAAGTCAATCATTAGCTGCAAAATTTAATGTTTACAGTTTTCTGGGGATTCTCAAGGGCCAATATTGGTACACAATCAGGAAAAAGGTCAGCAATCAACGTGCTTATTACAGTGAGATGTTCACTGAAGAGCTGAAATCTAAACTTTGGATTAAACACGGAGGAAGGACTGCTATCCAAGGGAGTTGTGATCTTGCTTGACAATGCACATCCTATCTCTGCCCACACTGTTGACACACCTCTGCAAAAACTTTCTTTTGCAGTGTTAAGCCATCCTCCTTGTAGTCCTGATCTTTCTTCTTCAGACTGTTTGGTCCCTGAAAGCAACTCTTTCGAGGATGAAGATTCACCTCTAATGAAGAAATGAAGACATTGGAGCATTCGTGGCTCAAAGTTCAACCTAAAACATTTTTTAATAATGTGAAATATGAAAGCTTGTTGACAGATGAACAAAGTGTATTTAAAAGCAAGGAGATTATGTCAAGAAAGATATATTTGTTTTTTTCTAAAAGTTGATTAAAATAAATTGGCAGCCAGAGTGCAGATAATTTTTGATTCACCCTAGTAGATTCTCACATTTAGCGAACCTCTGTAGAGTTCCCAGGCTGAAGATCTTTATGGTACAGAAAGCCTCCTCTTTCTCCCACAGAGCAGTTAGTGGATTCTAACTGCTGAGCTGGTGGTTAGCAGCCCAACTCAAAACCCCCTATGTGACTAAGGTGTTTTCCCATAGATACGCTTTATTAGTTTGACAAAATTTCTTTCTATTCCTGGTTGTTGTCGTGGTTGTTATTAAGCACTGTCAAGTTGGATCAGAATCATAGCAACCCCATATAGAATTTTCAAGGAGAAGCTGGTTAGTAGTCCAGTGCTTATCCTATAGCGCCACAACAGGCTCCTGTTGTAGTTGTTGTTGTTGTTAAGTGCCATTGAGTCAATTCCAACCCATAGCGACCCTGTACAGGGTTTCTGAAGCTGTAAATCTTTATGGGAACAGAAAGCCTCATCTTTCTCTGCGGAACAGCTGGTAGTTTCGAACTGCTGACCTTGCAGTTCACAGCCCAATTTGTAACCACTATGCCACCAGAGTTGTTGTTGTTAAGTGCCATTAAGTCTATTCTCATCAAGGTCCTGCTGCCAGGTTAGTTTGAAATATATTAATCAGTGATGCATCACATTACTAGAAAATCACATGATCATCTCAATTGTTGTTAAGTGCCATCGAGATGGTTCTGACTTGTAGTGACCCTGTACACAGTTTCTGAGGAATGACTGGTGAGTCTGAACCTCCAACCTTGCAATTCAGACTGACCTTGAGGTCAAGTGCTTATCCTATGGTGCATAAAAATCATTTAGCAAAATTGAATAATTTCGACAGAATACCAGTCAAAGCAGATCCAGGGCAGAGCTCTAAAACTCGGAACCACAGAGATAGGAATATTTTAACAGTTTGTAGGCTTATAGCTTGTGGAATTTGGATCTGAAGTAAAAAATCATGTACTTTTGAATCTGCCGGGCCGGGCTTGGAGGCCCGGAGCCGACATCCTGGGCAAGACCAAATGGCAAGACCGAACAGGGGGAGCAGAAACACCACGGAAAATTGCCATGCGAACCTTGGGATAAATAAAGGTGGACAACACACTTTGTCAGTTTTGCTTTGTTCTGATTTTCCTTTTTTTTTTTTTTGTCTGGTCATTTGCATGTCCACTGTTTCACTGTTTGCCCACCTCCATTCTGGTGACTAGAGGGTGAGCCTGAGCATGTGGCCACCCCCCCCACACACACACACCCTCACCACTGGTGGGTTCTTCTGCCATGCATGTGTACAGATACTCAGCCCAAGAGCAGGCCCTGAATGTTTCTGACCAGGGCTGTAGAGAGGGAAAGAGAGTTTAAAAACAAAACAGGCAAAAAATTGAATTAAATCCTGAGGTATACCATAACAACCAAAATTGGCATCTTGAAATCTCTCAGGCAGCTTTGAA
>NW_006408531.1:27924043-27933963 GCF_000296735.1 Chrysochloris asiatica
GCCTTAAAAGAACTAGTGATATTAATTGATTGCTCTGAAAAGCGGGGTAAGTTCTAAATTGACATCTGTGGAATGCTAAGGGAGCTCCTATGTAACAAGATGTATTTCCTAAGCTGCTTGTTGTTAAGTGCCATCAAGCTGATTCCAACTCATAGCGACCCTGTGTAGGATTTCCTAGGAGTGACTGGTGAGTTTGAACCACAGACTTCGAGGTCAGGTGCTTATCCTAAGGTGCCACACCAGGACGTCTAAGCTTAAAACCGAACAATTTACAGCTCAGAAGAAAATGATAGAGACTAAACAGTCAAAAGATTTTAGGAGGGAAGCCAATAGTTTGGAGTAGGATAAACCAATACAGTGGTTATGCTTTGATTCTTAACAAACAGATTTTAAGAATAATCAATTTCAGAAAATGAAAACAAATTACAAAATAAAATCTTTTTGCATTGGAAACAATAAAAGCCTTTTATATAAAATTTGTAAGTCAGAAATTTTAAGGATAAAATCTCATTTTACCTACACACTTGGCACTGTAACATAAGCACTGGACTGCTATTTCCTTTCAAAATCTTGTCAAGAATTTCAATAAGATTTCAGAGCAAATAAGAATGAATATTTTCAGGATGTTGATAGGAATTGCTTAATTACCAAAGCCTCATTATAATACGAACGGCACTTAACAACAACAATATTTTAATACAGTATGTTCTATACAGCATTTTCTCCCTTTGTTCTTCAAGCAATTACACAGTTCTGATGATTTTTTTAACCATTTATTGTGAATCAAGTGAAAGTTTACAGAGAAAATCACCAGTTTTGCATTTAAGAAATCCTAGACTTTATTTCATCTCCATGATTGCAATCCTCTCCGTGCAGTAACCATTATCCAACTTCCTCTCTGTAGTTTGTAGTTCAAGTCCACCCTCCTTCCCAATCCTTCTCGACTTTGTCTTTAGGTAAATGTTACGTTTTTGACCTTGAAGGATAGGCCATTCCATGGTAAGCATGTCTTAGTTGTGTTGTCCCCCAAATATATCTATATGCTGCGTGGCTGAATATTGAGTCAAAAGGGTGAGTTCCATTCCAGACCTGAAGGGTAGTTAAATGCCACAGTTTCAGGTTCTTCCAGTCTCTTTCTTATCAGTAAGTCCATTTTTTTTTCTTTTATCTAAAATTTTGAGTTTTGTTGCACATTTTCTGCCACTCTATCTGGATCACTTTCAAAGCAGTTGGTACTGGTAGCCAAG
Source organism: Chrysochloris asiatica (assembly GCF_000296735.1). Taxonomy (NCBI): domain Eukaryota; kingdom Metazoa; phylum Chordata; class Mammalia; order Afrosoricida; family Chrysochloridae; genus Chrysochloris; species Chrysochloris asiatica. The sequence continues at coordinate 27,925,291 of NW_006408531.1, forward strand.
CACCATCTAGTTCGTCTGGTCTCAGAATCATTGTGATTGATGCTCACCTGCTCCGTTGGTCAATTGGACTAGTTGATTCCAAGCATCTTCAGTTTTCATCACTCTTATTTTTCCACACATGATGAGACAAATAGTTTCATCTCAGAAGGCTGTTTATGAGCTTTTAAGATCTCAAATGCTACTCATCAAAGTAAGATGTAGAACATTGTCTTTGTGGACTATGTTATACCAATTGACCATGGTGTCTTCTGAGTCTATGGTCTTAAGCCTCCAGACCCAGCAACTCACTGCCTTAAAATGTTTGTAATATCTAAGAAGTTTTCATCATTTTGTCCTGGTGTGGCTCTGTGGGCTAATGCGCCAGACTGCAAAGCCGTTTGAACTGCAAGGTGGGTTGTTCAAGCTCACCACCTGCTCCTCAGAAACCTTATACAGGGTCGCTATGGGTCGGAACTGACTTGACGGCACTTAACAACAACAACAATGCTCCACAACATTCATAGATGTGTTTGCAGCAAAAATAGGCACCCATGTACAAATATTCTTTTTCAAACTCTTATATATTTGTGGGTATACTTTCACTCTCCCTTTCAGAGTTGTTCAGTCTCTGTATCTGTCTGTGTGTCTACCTTCAGATCACTGTTGTTCCAGGGTTGTATATAAATATTTTTTACCTCTATCCCCTTTAGCCCTTGAATACCTCCTTGTGTCTTTACCTGTTTTCATAACTCTGTCAATCTCTCTCTTCTTGTATATTGCCCTCTCTATCACCTGAGCAAAAAGTGAGTTATTCTCCCTTCTCTTCCACTCCTGAACCATCAAAGAATATTTCTTTTAGTATGAGAACTTTCCTTGCGTTTTTACAGTAGTGGTCTCATACAATATTTGTCCTTTTGTGATTGACTATTTACTCAGCGTAGTGTCCTCCAGGTTCATTCATGCTATGAAGTGTTTCGCAGATTCGTCATCATTATTCAACATCACATAGTATTCCATTGTGTGTATGTACCAAAGTTTGTCCATTCTTCCATTAATAGGCATTTAGGCTGTCTCTATCTTTTTGCTATTCTGAATAGTACTGCGATGAACACCAGTGTGCATATATCTCTACTAGTATCTTGGATCTTATTTCTTGTGGCTATATACCAAGTAGAGGAATTGGTGGGTCATATAATATTTCTATTTACAACTTTTTGAGGAAGAACCTTACCATTTTTCACTTTCCACAGTGATTGTACCATTTTACAGTTCCACAAGCAATGTAGGAGGGTTCCAGTTTCTCCACACTCTTGCCAGAATTTGTTGTTTTCTGTTTTTTAACTATTCTAATAAGGAGCTCTGGTAGCGTAGTGGTTACGAATTGGGCTGCTAACTTCAAGGTCAGCAGTTTGAAACTACCAGCTGTTCTGTGGGAGAAAGATGAGGCTTTCTGTTGCCATAAAGATTTGCAGCCTTGGAAACCCTGGCCGGGTCACTATGAGTCAGAACCGACTCTATGGTGCTTAACAACAACAACAATTAATTCTGGTGTGAAATTATATCTCATTCTTGTTTTGACTTGCATCTCTCTAATGGCTAATGATCAGGAACAATCCTTAATATGTTTGTTGGCTACTGAAAGTTTTCTTTGGTGAAGTGTCTATTCATGTTCTGTGCCCATTTTTTAATTGGATTGTTTTGTTTTGCTGTAGAGGTGTTGTTGTTAAGTGCCAACGAGTCGGTTCCGACCCATAGCGACCCTGTACAGGGTTTCCAAGGGTGTAGTTTTCTATAAATTTTAGAGGTCAGTCCCATGTCTGATATAATAACATTGCAAACAAAATTTTTCCTAGTCCATAGGCTCTTTTTCGGTAAAATCTTTTGATGCACGTAAGTGTCCAATTTTAGGAGGTACCAGTCATCTATTTTGTTTTCTACTATTTGTGTGTTTTTACTTACCTTTGAGAGTTTTTATGTCATATATTAGAATCCCTAAGTTTGTTCCTATTTTTTCATTAGTGATCTTTATAGTTCTAGGTTTTACATTTAGGTCTTGAATCCATCCTTGAGTTTGTATATATGGTGTGAGGTAGGTGTCTGGCTTCATTTTTCTGCATGTGGATTTCCAGTTTTGCCAGCACCATTCATTGAAGAGACTATCCCTTCCTCATTTAATGTGTTTTGGTCCTTTGTCAGCGATCAGCTGACTGTATGTGGATGGGTTTGCTTCTGGGTACTCAATTCTGCTCCATTGACCTAATGTACCAGACTGTTTTGAGCACTGTGGCTATGTAGTATATTTTGAGGTCAGAAAGTTAGAAGCCTCCAACTTTATTCTTCTTCTTAAGTAATGATTTGCTTATTCAAGGTCACTTTCCTTTCCATATAAAGTTACTAATCAGTTAGGGTTTTGCAGTTTTCTTTGTATATATAGGCTTTTTGTTTCTCTGGTTAGATTTATTCCTAAGTATTTCATCTTTTGGGTGACTATTGTAAATGGTATTGTTTTCCTGATTTCCTTTTCAGAGCTGCCTTTATTAGTGTATGGGAATCCAATTGATTTGTGTATGTTGATCTTTCACCCTGCCACTTTGCTGAAACTTTCAGTGAGTTCCAATAACTTTCTTACTGAGTCTTCGGGATTTTTTGTGTATGTGGTAGTGGTGGTGGTGTGCCATGGAGTCAATTCCAGCTCATAGCCATGCTGTATAGGGTTTCTGAGGCTGTAAACCTTTACAGGAGCAGAAAGCCTCATCTTTCACCCACAGAGTTATTGGTAGATTTGAACTGCTGAACTTGTGGTTAATAGCCCAGCTCATAATCCACTACACAACCAGGATTCCTATGTATAGGATCATATCATCTGCAAATAGAGAGTTTTACTCCTTTACTAATCCTAAAACTTCCAACACAGTGCTATGGGTTAATGCACCAGACTGCAGAGCCATTTGAACTGCAAGGTCCGTGGTTCAAGCTCACCAGCTGCTCCTCAAAAGCCCTATACAGGGTCGCTATGGGTCGGAATCAACTCAACAGCACTTAACAACAACAACAACAACAAGACTTCCAACACAATATTGAATAGGAGTGATGATAAAGGATATCCTTATCTGGTTCCTTTTCAAAAATTGAATGTTTTCAGATCTTTCCTTTGAGAGTAAGTTTGGCTGTTGGATTTTTATATAAGCCCTTAATTATTGCAAAAACCATTTGGATAAAACTAAAGTTCTCTCATGTATACTATCATATAATTCACAATAAAACATTAAAAAAAATTTGGACACTATGTCTGACTCTTGGTTTCACAAGAGGGAAGTAAAATCAAACTCAAAATCAGTGCAAGGCCAATTCCTATGAAGTGAAAGTCAGAGATGCTTCTACCCTACAACCTTCTTTACCCTATTCTGATACCAACATTCCCTCCCATAACACTCTGTACTTCATATCTGGGCCCAACAATCTATTGCAATGACCAAATAGAACTCAAAACAATATTCACAATTATGGGGTTTATTAAGGAAATGAACAGGGTACAGTTCAGGATCTAAACCAACTCAGGATGCAGTAGTTCTCCAGTCAGAAACGCCTCTTCTTTGCCAATCTGCAGGCACGCCTCACTCTTGTATTCAACCTCTCAGCCTTGGTCTCTGACCTAAGCTCTTTGAGCCAGTCTTGAAATGCTCAAATGGGCAAATTCTGCAAGTTAGTCTCATCCCCATAGGCACTCAGCTTCATTTGGTCCATAAGACTAGAGCCCACAGCTACACTGTTTCTCCATAGAGATCTCACACTCCACTCATACTGTTCCTTCTTGATGGTCCTGGAATCGTTTATTCCTACTTCTGAGGTGTCTCCTTTTAAACCTACCTAGATGGCAAAACTAACAAGTCCCAACCTTAGAGTCCACATACCTTATTTACAGGGTCCCACCCAATCACTTGGTGGAAATTAAGACGACTTTGGATAGAAAAGGCATATCCAGTAAATTCAAGATACCACAATTTAGTAGCACTCTGGTACCATAATGGTTAGGAGTTAGGCTGCTAACCTCAAGGTCAGAAGTTCAAAACTACCAGCTGTTCTACAGCAGAAAGATGAAGCTTTCTGCTCCCATAAAAATTTACAGCCTTGAAAACCCTATCCAGGGTAGCTATGAGTGAGAACCAACTTCATGGCACATAACTACCACCACCACAATTATGTTAAGGAATTTTCCTTCTATTCCCATTTTGTTGAGTGTTTTTATTAGGAATGTATGTTAGGTTTTGTCAGGTGCTTTTTGTGCATCAATCAGTATGATCATGGTTCTTTTCCTTTGTTTTATTTGTGTGGTGGATTGATTCCCTCACGCCACCCCCAATATTGAACCATCCTTGCATTCCTGGCATGAATCACATTTGATCATGATGTATTTTGGGGGCATATTTTGTTGAGTTCTATTAACTAGAATTTTGTTGAAAAAACTTGCATCCATGTTCATGAGGGATATTGATCTACAATTTTAATTTATAGTGATGCCTTTGCCTGGTTTTGGAATAAGGGTTATGCTCACTTCACAAAATATATTTGGGGGTTTTTTCCATCCTTTTTGATGATCTGGAATAATTTGAATAGAGTTTGTATCAATTCTTCTCTAAAGTTTGCTAGAATCCACCAATAAAGTCATCTGTGCCCAGATTTTTTTGTTGGGAGATTTTAATGATCAGTTCTTTTTTTTTTGCTATGGATTTGTTCAAGTTTTCTACTTCATCCCATGTTAGTTTTGGTAGGTTTTGTTTTTCTAAAAATTTATCCATTTCTTCTAGATTTTCAAATTCATCAGAGTATAGTTTATCATGCTATTTGTTATCCTGTTTATTTCCATTGGTAGTTCTCATTTAGTTTTAAAGTGATGTTAACATGTTCTTCTTTTCTTTTTCTTTTTTTTAATAAATACCTTAAAATAGTCAGTACCATTATCAAATGTGAAAATGAATATCCCTGCCATTCTTCTTTGTCTCTACTAGGGCAAATCCAATTTTCACTGCTCTCATTGGCAGCCCAATGAGCCATAGCTAATCACCAGTAGCAATTATCAAAGAAAAAAAAGAAAGTTAGGTGAATATTAATAGGTGTCTTACACTATGCTTTAAAGTCTTATAAAAACTTGTGACAATTTTATACTCATATAGAGAAAGAAGTTGCTGAATTTCATATTAATAACTGAAACATGACTTTTTAAAATAACCTGTTTGTCTCTGATACATATTTTTCTTGCTCCAGAAAAATTCCAGACTGTTGTCATGTTTACCTTGGAGACCTACTAAAACAAACCCTGGAGATTCCACTGACCTTAATCCCAATCATCAATAGATTAAAAAAAAAAATAGATCCCTAAAAGAAAGCATCTTTTTATTCTCTTCCATTCCACCTCCTAGATTTTCCCCTTTTCTCAGCTGTCTAAAAGCTCTAATTAAAGCTAGTGTCTTGATACACAGCCATCTGCCTAATTATTTGAATTATAAATTAGCTTACAATCATGAAGGAGACTCAAGACTGAGAGACATACTAAATAAAAATACAGAATATAACTCCTCTTGGTCACAAAAAATTTTGGTTTCAAATTACCCTGGATGCCCTGTAATTAATAAAAACAACAAAAGAATTAAGTGCTATGTTCAAATGTTACTTACCAATAAATAGGTTATCAAACATGAAATAATCTGGAAGAATTTCTTCACTGCATCAAATCCTACTTCATCAACTGACATTTTTATTCTCATACAGTAGAAAAGATATCTGGTCTGACATACTGAGGGGAAAAAATATAAGAACTATGTATCAATCTCAAGGATTTCATGATGTAGATAGGTAAATAAAATGTATAAAATGGTCACTAATAAATAAAATATGGTTTTGAACAGATATTATAATGATATACCTAAATATTTCCATAGCTTTAGAGTTTACAGATTTTCTTAACCTTCACAACAACTCTGTAAATTGGATAATACTATCACCATTCAATATGTGATGAAATCAGAATTTATGGATACTTGCCCAAGATTTCCGGAAGGTTCATTAACAACCTGTTATATGTAGATGACACACTCTTGCTTTTGCTTTCTGGAAGTAAAGCAGACTTAAAATATTTACTAATGAAAATCAAAGACCACAGTCATCAGTATGGATTACACCTCAATGTAAAGAAAACAAAAATCCTCACAATTGGATCAATAAATAACATTATGATAAATGAAGAAAAGATTGAAGTTGTCAAAGACTTCATTTTACTTGGCTGTACAATCAGTGCTCATGGAAGTCAGGAAATCACAGGATATCTCACATTAGGTACATTTGCTAAAAAGATCTCTTTAAAGTTTTAAAAAAGAGCAAATATGTCACTTCAAGGACTGAGGTGGGCTTGACCGAAGCCATGGTATTTTCACTCACCTCATGTACATGTGAAAGATGGACAGTGAATAAGGAAAACTAGAAAGAATTGATGCATTTGAATTATGGTATTGACAAATTATGGTGACAAATTATGGCACCATGGAATGCCAGTAGTACAAACAAAACTGTCTTGGAAGAAGTACAGTCAGAATGCTGCTTAGACACAATAATAGCAATACTTCTCACTTACTATTGACTTGTCAGGAAGGACATTATGCTTGGTAAAGTGGAGAGTCAGCGAAAAAGAGGAAGAGCCAATGAGATGGACTGGCAGTGGTAGCAACTGTGGTCTCAAACATAGCAACATTTGTGAGAAGGATGGGGGACCAGACAGTGTTTCATTCTGTTGTGTATGGTTCACTCTCAGGCACCTAACAACAATAACAAGAAGCCCAATATTTCACTGCTAGTAAGAGATAAGGCCTGAAATCAAATTCATAACTCTGAATTTTCCAAGCAATTAAATGGTTAGAAGATCAGAATTGCCTGACAAGAGGAACATTCATGATGAATGATGGATTTACTATAACTAGAGATATATGTAATGGTAGGTGCAGGAGAATATGTTGACAAAAGGATGACAATGGGAATTCTTGTTGGCTTGCTATAGGAGCTTGAGAAACAGTGAGTTGACTTTTCCTGAATGGAAAACTCGAGGCCAGGCTGGAATGGAAAAGTTAACATGTTTTTACTTTATACAGTAAGATAATAAGTAATTAATAAAATTTTGAAACTTAAGAATGACACAGTGTCCTCAAAGAAAATGACAATAGGCTTGAATAAGTTTCATAAGTCAGAAGTGTTCTTTGTTACTTTTAATTTACTTTTAGGAACCCAGGACTGCTATAACATAATAAATGTGCAGACCACTAATCTTGATTTTATAGCTGTTGCTGAGTTGTCAGAATGCTCTCCCAGATGCTCAGACTGTGTGAGTAGCTAAATCAACTCCTGGTATGGTGCTGTAGGATAAGCACTTGACTCTGTATTCAAAGATCTTGATATTTTCTGAAGTACCACATTTTTTTTTTTTTTTTGCTGTTGAAAGACTTGAGATTCCCAGTGTTATGAATTGAATTATGTACCCACCCCCAAAAATATATGTTGACATCCTAACTGTTATACCAGTCAGCATGACCTTGTTACCAATTTCCTGGTGTGGTACTATGGGATAAAGCACTGGATCACAAAGTCAGTTTCAACCACAAGTTCAGAGGTTCAAACTCATCAGTTGCTCCTTGGAAGCCCTACGTATGGTTGCTATGAGTCAGAACCAGCTCGAAGGCATTTAACAACAACAGCATACCAATGTAGGATAAGCCCTTAAGTCTATCCATGTGGTATCTTATAAAAGAGAACAGACATAGAAGAATGGTCATGTGATGATGCAGGCAGACATAGCGGCCAACCAAGGAACAGCAAGGAGTGCCAGAAGTGAACAAAAGCTAGAAGAGAGGCATGGAACAGTCTTTCTCTCAAAGTCCTTAGAATGGATCAACATAAGAATATTCTGATTTGGCTTCTAACTCCCAAAATTAATTTCAGTTTTTTAGATTCACCCACTTCGTGGTATCTTGTTGTGACAGTGTTTGGAAACTAAGAAACCCAGGAAACTGGGAAGAGGCATGATTGAGAGGCAATAATGGCATGATAGTGACAATTTCTTTGGAGTCTACAGTGTGAGGCTATAAGACCTGCCAACAGATTCACTTCTAGAATTAGGAAACATTTGTCTGTATGTCTCTCTTTTCTAGGTCAGAGGCAAAAGTTATCATCAATCTAGCATAACAAAGGCTTATACCACTATGTTGAGTTTCACCAATGTAACTTTGCTCTTTTCATCAAATTCTCAGTCAGTGAAACATCGAGAGAATCTATGGATTTGTAATATTCCATTAAAAGTGTTCTTATAGAGAACAAACAAGATGGTGGATCAGGTGGAAGTGTAGTAAGAAGCTCTGCCAACAACAACACAGACTACCTGACCAAGCAGGCTCAGGGGATGGTCCCAGAACTCTGAACCACATATAAAGGAATATTTATAAGGTTGGAAGGCTTACAGCTGGGGGAATTTGTGGCAGAAGCAAGAAATCCATTGCTTTCTAGTTTGGAATGCTCAGTTGCTTCAGGAGTCGCCATCTTGGATGAGGCCAAGCGGGGGAAGGATAGGAGCAGCCACAGATGCCTGGCAGAACTATGGAAATAAAGGTGTGGACATTCCTTTCTTTTGGTATCTGTTCATTGGTCCCTTGCTGTCTG
>NW_006408531.1:27937242-27938189 GCF_000296735.1 Chrysochloris asiatica
CCTAAAGTTAACTACTGTGGGACCCTTTACTATACAGCAAGAAACAACCTGGTCTGGCCTGACAGACAAACCATATGAACAATCTGTAAAACCCCAACATAAAAGAACACAGGTATCTCGAGAATTATGCTGTGAAACAAAAATAGTAGACAATCTTTCTCACATTAACTTTTCAATATCTATCTGTGCACCAGAGGAGGGTCCTGAGTGAGTGGACACCCCCACCCACTTCTGGAGGCTTCTACAGTGCACACACACTGCCTGCATAGTAAGGGATCTGGAGAATTGGCCAGAGTTTTATTTTGGTTTCAAAGTGGTGGGTTTTTTCTCTGCTTTTATATTGTTTCTGCTTTGGGGCCTTTTTATCATACATTTGTCCTGGAGGTGGGAGGTTTTTCTCCCTACGTTACCCATCAACTATTTCCTTTTGGTACAGTGACTCTGTGTATTCCTTCCATCTGCTTTTGATGCTTTCTGCATCATTCAATAATTTGCCCAGAGAATCCTTTAATAACGAGAGTCAAGGTTTGAATTTTTCCTTCAGTCCCCCCAGCTTGACAAATGCTGAACATGTTCTTCCTTTTTGGTTTTCTGACTCCAGATCTTTGTACATTTTGTTGTAATATTTGACTTTGTCTTCTCGCACTGACATTTGAAATTTTCTGTTCAGCTCTTGTACCTCCTTCATTTCTTCCATTTGCTTTAACATCTCTACTTAGAGATGCACCACACCTAGGAATGGTGATAAAAAGAGCAACTTTTTCTGGTTCCTGTTTGCAAAGGGAATGCTTACAGTTTCACTGTATTGAGAGTTATGTTGAGGAATTTCCCTTCAATTTCTGCTTTGTTGAATTTTTGTTTTATGAAAAATAGGTGTTGAATTTTGTCAAATGCTTTTTCTGCACCAATTATATGATGATCATGTTGTTCTTTTCCTTTGTTTTATT
>NW_006408531.1:27939324-27940361 GCF_000296735.1 Chrysochloris asiatica
TTTAAACATGTTTTAAAAGATTACTATGAATGGTATGTTAAGAATTTAAAAAATAATTTTCCTTTAGTCTTTAAAACAAAGAGCCCAAAAAGGTATCAATTGAAAAAAACAAAACAAAACACTTTGCCCTTAATATTCAAAGATGTAGCCAATTCATCCTCATTTAAGTGGTGATGGTGGTTATATGCCATGGAGTCAGTTCCGACTCATAGCGACCCTGTACAGCGTTTCCGAGCCTGTAAATCTTTACGGGAGCAGAAAGCTCCCGCAAAGATTTATTTACCAGATTTCTCTTTCTCCCATGGAACAGCTGATAGTTTCGAACTACAGACCCTGAAGTTAGCAGGCCGATTCGTAACCACTATGCTACCAGAGCTCCTTATCCTCATTTGGATATGTAGTTAAAAAATAGTGGCAAAAGTTTAAATTGATCCATCCCCTGCCCCCTGCCTCTGGCCGCCCTTTTACCCCACTGTACACTGAAGATCCAGTTGGTCAGGATTAGGCGCTTCCTTCCCTCACTGGAGAATGAGGAGGCGTGGGCAGCAGGAAATTATCAGTGGCAGGTGCACACTGAATTACTTATCTCTGCCCCTGATCCTACTAAGATAAAAATAAGCTTACTCTCAGCAACAAATAAACAGTGTTTTTATTAATAAAAAACAAATCTTGTTTATTTCAACTGCTTTCTTGAAAAAGTCCAGATATGCTTCTATGTGCTTTAAATGAGACTAGTCACTGAACTGTCTAGTTAGTATTCTTTCTCATTTTATGTCTTAGTCTGGGAAGAGGCCATTGTTCCGCTAACCGTTACCTTGCCTAGACAGAATGTGTCAAGAACAAGTGTTGGAGGTCAGGAATCTGACACAGGATAGGAAGGTCTAGGTTCACACTAAATTTATCATTGTTTTATGTTGCATCTTGATTTCTTCCTATCTAAAAAGTTACCAGGAGTCCTGGTGTGGTGCTGTGGGTTAATGCACCAGACTGTAAAGCCATTTGAACTGCAAGGTTGGTGGTTCAAGCTCACCAGCCAT
>NW_006408531.1:27948217-27952408 GCF_000296735.1 Chrysochloris asiatica
TGATTTTTCCACTGTCAGTTGTGGGAAACTGACACCCTGATACTTTTGCTAGATCCAGAGCTCTGGTACAGTTTCATAAGAGCAGTATCTCTGGATTTTCAACCCCCTCCCCCACAGAGCCTGTCCTACCTGACTCTGCTCTGCCACTGCCAAACCAGAAGTCCCCATTATAAAATATTCTTTGATGGGGAGGTAAATGCTCTTAGTAGTCCTGGTACAGCACTGTAGAATAAGCCCGGGACCACAAGTTGGTTTGAACCACAAGGTCGGTGATTCCAACTCCCCATCCACTCCTTGAAAGACATACACAGGGTCGCTATGAGATGGAATCAACTCTATGGCACTTAACAGCAACATTATAAAACTATATAAAATTAAAGAGTATAAAGTATAAATGCTCATCATTTTATGTAAATACAGATATTATATTTCCTACAGTTGTAAGTTTCTATACTTAAACCTTGGTGTCTAATATAGTACTTAACTGAAGGAAGAGATTCTGTATATCATGTAGTGGAAAAGTGAGTGTGGTGGACATTTGTATTTTTGTAGAGAGCCCTTGTCAGCTTTTTCTATGTCTGTTAATGGCACTCTGAACTTCCTTTGGAAATTGTTATTTTCTTATCCCAAATTCAAAGGAGGTATGTATTCCAAATGGTAATGTGAACCTAAGGTATAGTCTTTCAGATACAAAAGGTCAGCCTGTAAGACAACTATCTAAGAGCTTTGTGGTTTTATTCCTTAGAAATTTCCTAGCTTCTGTATTTCTTGATCAATTATTCAGTGTATCTTTTACTTCTGTGAGTTGTTGTTATTATGTGCCGTGGAGTCGGTTCCGACTCATAGCAACCCTGTACAGGGTTTCCAAGGCTATAAATATTTATAGGAGCAGAAAGTCTCATCTTTCTCCCATGGAACAGCTGGTAGTTTCGAACTGCTGTCCCTGAGGTTCACAGCCCGATTTGTAACCACTACAATTATCTTTATAAATATTCGGGGCTTTCTCTTTCTCTTTGTTGTTGTTTTTTTCTGTCCTGTTTAAGTTTGCCAGAATTGCTTTTTCCTGTTTTTAGACAATGTATGGTTATGAATCAAGCTGCTAGTCTCACAGTCAGCAGTTGGAAACTACCATCTATTCTGCAGGAGAAAGAGGTTTTCTGCTCCTGTAAAGATTTACAGCCTCGGAAACCCTGTACAGGGTTGCTATGAGTCAGAACTGACTCCATGGCACATAACAACAACAACAACATGCTTAATTATACAACAAACACACTTATATAGTAATTCTAAGATGATATAACAACTCTGAATATGAAAATTTCAGTGAAATTTTCACTGAGGACAACGCATTCACTCATTCAGCACAGTTTTTTAAACAAATATTTATTGAGCACCAAATATGCACCAAATTTTGTTGTTTTTGTGAGGTAGCATCAAATCAGTTCCAACTCATAGCAATCCTATGTACAACAGAATGAAACACTGTCTAATCCTTTGCCATCCTCACAACTGTTGCTACAATTGAGTCCTTTGCTGCTGCCACTGTGTTACTTCATCTCATCAGGGTTCTTCATAAAAGCAAATGTATAAAAAACAAGAATAAAATTAGATTACAGGGCACATGAAATTTAAAGACATATTTAATGATGACAATAAGGTGGGGAGGGGAAGGAATAGTAGAGGTATGACATGCATTGTATGTTACTAAGGTTAAGTTGGTACCTATTTACCCTGTTGTTTGTTGTTAAGTGCCGTCAAGTTGGTTCTGACCCATAGCTACTCTGTATAGGGTTTCTGAGGAGTGTCTGGTGAGCTTGAACGGCTGACCTTGTGGTTCAAACAGACTTTGCAGTCCAGTGCATTAACCTGCAGTGCCACACCCTTAATAATATGTGTCAATTAGACTGGACCATGATTCTCTGGTTTCACAGTTATGAATTAATGACTCTAGGATGCTATAAATACATACAGGCTGTTAAAAAGTAGTATTCTTGGCATTCATTAAATAAAATTTCTAAAAAGCATACACAAGAGGCAAATAGCAACAAAGGACAAAGACAAAGTAGGATTAAGACCCATAAAAATCAAATTAAAAAAATGTCAGAAGTAAGTCAGTTCTTATCAGTAATTACTAAAATAAGTGCTCCAGTCAAAGGACAGAGAGTGTCATAATAGATTTTTAAAAAATTTATCTAACTATATACTCTTTATAATTTCACCTTAGACCCAAGAACATATAGGTTGAAAATGAAAGGTTGAGAAAAAACAGCCCACAAAATAATAACTGGAAGAGATCTGGAATAGCAATCTTAATATCAGACAAAGCACATTTTAAGACAAAATCTATTAGAAAAGGACAAAAATGGGCATCATATAGTGATAAAAGGGTGAATTCACCAAGAAACTATAGCAATCATGGTGGTGGTGGTTACATGCTGTGGAGTCGGTTCCAACTCATAGTGACCCTGTACAGGGTTTCCGAGGCTGAAAATCTTTACAGGAGCAGAAAGCCTCATCTTTCTCTCATGGAACAGCTGGTAGTTTCAAACTGCTGACCTTGAGGTTAGCAGCCCAACTGGTTACCACTATGCTGCCAAAGCTCCTATAACAATCATAGATATATACCCATGAGAGCACCTAAATATGTAAACTGAAAGCTTAATAGCGATATAGCACTACAATTATAATTGAACATTTTAATTCACCACGAACAATATTAGGCAAAACATCTAGAAACAAGATCAACAAGGAACCAGAGAACTGAATGATAGTATAAATAAACATATAGAGAGCACTGCACTCAACAACAGCACAATAGACCTTCTATTCTAGTACACATGGATCATTTTCCAGGATAGACCACATGTGAGATCACAAAGCTAGTTCTGGTAAATTTAAAAAGATAAAAATCATACAACATATTTTCTATAAGCTCAATGAAGTGCAGCTATAAATTAACAGAAAGAAAAATAAAAGGCTGGCAAACATGCAAATACATAGAAATTAAACATCCCACTATTAAACTAGCCAGAGTGCTCCCTGGAGGCTAAGATGGCCAAACTTCATCTCTCATACTTCGGACATATTGTCAGGAGGGAGCAGTCACTGGAGAAGGAGATCATGTTTGGTAAGGTGGAGAGTCAGAGAAAAAAAGGAAGAACCCCAATGGGATGGATTGGCACAGTGGCAGCATGGATGGACTAAAGCGTGGCAACAATAGTGAGGTTGGCCCAGGATTGGGCAGTGTTTCGTTCTGCTGTGCATAAGGTTGCTATGGGTTGGTACTGACTCAATGGCATCTAAAACAACAACAACAACAATTAAACTAGCAGTAGGTCAAAAAAGAAATCAACAGAGAAATACAAATTTCTTAGTCAAATGAAAATGAAAGTACAATGCCAAAACATGGGATGCAACGATGGTAGTACTGAAAGGGAAACTTACAACAGTGAGTGCCTACATGAAAAAAGACAAAAGATTGCATCTTAACAGCCTCCTGGAAGTAAATCTACTAACATAAAGGAACCACAGGGCAGCTAATAATTTATGACCCTTCTAGCCAAATTTCTCTATGGTGTGATCTATTGTAAATCTTAGCCTTTATGCCTCTCAGCTTCTTAGAATCTCCTTTGACCATGTTTATCTATTATTTTTATTTATTTATTTTATTTTTTTCTTTTCCATCCATGAAGCATAGAGTCTGCCCATTGCCATCCAGTTTGGCCGGGTCCAGAGCTATCCCTTTGGAGCTCAATGTACTGCCCAACATAGATTTTTATTTATTTATTTTTTTGATGAATGAATGTATAGCATTTCATTTTGAGAAGGTTAAAGTCATTATTGAATCCTGGGGGGGGGGAGGGAATCATATTAAGATAAAAACAGTACTATAACTTATTTAAATATCAGTAATAAGAACAAAGATATCAGAATTGAAAGGAGAGCTAAGCTAATGAAGGAGCTCTGGTAGCATAGGACTTGGCTGCTAATCTAAAGGTCAGCAATACAAAACTACCAGCCATTCTTCAGGAGACAGATGAGGCTTTTTGATCCCATAAAGATTTACAGATTCAGAAACCCTATATAGGGTCACTATTAGTCAGAACCGACTCCACTGCACATAACCACCACTGAGCTATGAAGAGCAGATGTTGTGCAGGGAGCGCTTAACTCTCATTGCTTGGCAAGGCC
>NW_006408531.1:27954056-27954601 GCF_000296735.1 Chrysochloris asiatica
AAAAAAAAAAAAAAAGGTCAACTGTAAGTGTGGTTCATCGTGACTCAACTACTTAACTACTTGATAAGTCAGTGACTACCTGTCCAGGGGTCAGATGGTTTGGTTCAGATAAAGAGTAAAATATTTGTCTGGCTTTAAAGTGTCTCACCATAATTTGCTTATTAGTTTCAAGGGTTAAATGGTATATAGTGGAGAAACCACGCCACTTTGACCAAATGATTAAAATTAACATCATGCGGTATTGTCAGTCAGTACTGTGTATCCTTAAAAGGATCTAACATCACTTTGTAGCATTCTGGCTACTGAGGTATTATTTGGATCTAATTATGAAGAAATATCAGACAAAAATTCAAGAACATTCTATAACAATAAATGACTTGTATCACTGAAAATATTAATATCAATGGGTGGGACAATACAGAAACGTGACAACTTACTGCATTGCATGAGCCCACACTGGTCCTACACTGGAGGAGGTAAAAATGCTGCATGAAACTTTATGGGGGAGTTATCAAAATTATACTATGAACTGAAGATTTGATTAA
>NW_006408531.1:27955621-27958021 GCF_000296735.1 Chrysochloris asiatica
ACTGCTAGAAGATTAAATTCCAGTATTATTTTATACTAGATTACTTTATGCAGTTACATCCCTAGATCTACAGAGAGTTATACTAAAATTAGCAGAAAACCAAATTACTTTACTGATGCAAATCAATTCAATAAACTTTAAAAAGAAAAACTTAATTTTTTTCACTCATAATACAATTTAAAAAAATATAAGTGTCATTGAACAAAGTTCCATCTGTATCCACTCAAAATTTTAAATAACTAATGCTATTTAAGTTCTTTAGCTCATTTTAATTAATTAGGAATTGGAAAATACTAGAAAGTTGAGCCACACTTCTAATTCAGGGCACCAATTAATAGAATTAAATTCATTACAAATGTGGTCTAGCTTTCCTGTATGATTTATCAATGGGAATAATTTTTTTTAAAGTTGGTATCGTTCACTGGATTTAGCTCTTCTTTTACTTGCTGATTACTGAGTGTATTACGCAAGACCATGTACAAGAGTTAAAAATGGTTTTTAAAATACTGGGCAAAGCAGAACAATCATTGTTCTACTAATGACTTCTGGGAAGAAAGATGTGGCAGTCTGCCTCCAAAAAGAATAGCACCTTGGAAATCCTATGAGGTAGTTCTACTCTGCCCTACTCTGTCAAAATGGACTCAATGGCAATGGTTTTGTTTTGGTTTAATGACCTCAATGTTTAATATATTCTCAAATGTTCCAAATTGAACTCTATGCCACTTTCAGCTTGCTTGAAGACATTTCCACAATATGCACTGTTCATTATGTTTCATAAGCTTTAAGCCTTTGAGTTTCTCCTTTTGACATCTAACCGGTCAGACAACTTCTGGTATTGGTACATCAGAAGTATTTTTATTCTGCCCACATGCATTTTTATTCTGCTTATCAGTTTCTAAACATGGTAGTTTCCTTTTATAAATCTGTGCCTTTGTACAGGCTCTTCTCTGCAAAGAAGTAACTTCATTCCTTTTGTCTGGCCAACTTCTCTCATCCTTCAAATTCTACCTCAGATGTTCAACTCCCCCAAGAATATTGAGCAGTACGCTTTCTTGGACTCACACAGCAACTCTGACAGTTTGGGGGAATTGTAATGTATTTGGGTGCAAGTCTGTCTGACATATTAGATTGTAAAATCATCCAGAACAGGCAACTTCTGACCAGCATGTGAACTGTGCATCATACATCATAAAAGGCAAATAGTCATAAATGTCTGATACATGTGTGAAAGCATAAAACAAAACAAAAAAACCCAAGCAGATGAATAACAATGGAATGATACTAAAGAGCAACCCTATTGGAGATTGGTACAGAAAGGAGGTAGGGATTTTTGGTAGATAAGTAGAAATTCTCACTCATTTGACAGCTACAGAATATACATATTTAAGGATGAATTTTAAAGTTTTGTTGCAAAATCACAGACTCCTTTATTTAAACAAAGGTATAAAAATGTGAAGCTATTGTTAATCAACATATCCTCCGTGAGATCTATACACTTCTGAAGGTGGTGTTTCCATCTTGAACCCTTCCCCAAAGAATTCTACTCTCTTTGATTTACACGTCAAAACAGCAGTACTGACATTCTTGAAGGATTAAAATTGTGTTCCTTTTATATGTCTTTTGAATTTTAGGAACAAAAAGAAGTCTGAATGGACAGGATTAGGCTGTAGGGTGAACAAGATAAGGTTTCCCAAGGAAATTATCATGGGACAGTCCCCAAAGAATAAGTGAATTGTCATGATGGAAAAAAAAAAATTCCTCCATGGAACTTTCCTGACCTTTTTCTCACTAATGCAATATTTAATTTTCTTAAAACTTCTTCAGTCTAGTGTGTCTGACAGACTTGCACCCAAATACATTACAATACCTCTTGATCATCCTGTGTCTTTCTAGAAAATCTGTTAGAATTACCCCTTTGGAATCCTAATAATCACCATAACCTTCTGAGCTGACTTCTCTGACTTAATTAAACTGGCCCAGCAGAATCCCTTAAAAGCCACTGTATTGATTGGATTATGTTGGTAAATTCAAGATTCATCCTCAGTTATGATTCATCTCATAAGAGTGCCTTCATTAACTTCAATCTTGCTTAAAAGACTGATAGAAAGATCAGCTTTTTGAGTTTGCTGATCTTTGCACAGTACTTTTGGTACCCACAAAGCCAAAAACTTGCCGAGACCAAGATGTCCACTTAAAATTAGAAATGCAGAGCCATGTAAGATGCCAATTTCGGTAGCTATCATGTCAATGATGGATATATGATCTTTTTGTACCAGTTTCTGGACTTCATCAGGGTTGGCAGTCTTCCCTCTCTTGGTTCACTTTTTTTTGTTTTTTTTAAGGTTTTTATTGTGGATTGAGTAAAAGTTTACAGGGCACATCATCAGTTTCACATTCAAC
>NW_006408531.1:27958571-27969635 GCF_000296735.1 Chrysochloris asiatica
CCATACGCAAGACGTTGCCAGACCACCACCTGCTCTAAAGTGATCTTGGTTCACTTTTGAAATCATCCTGACCTTCCTTAAAACACATGATTCATCTAAAAATATTTGTTTTATGTGGAGCAACATTCATGTAAACTTGTTGCAAAGCATCAATGATTTGGAAGGATGTCCACTTGAGCTTTGTTAAAAATTTGATTTCATTTCCACACTGAAGGAAGACTAATGGAAACAGGAAACATAGGGAGGAAGTAGAATAAGTGATGTTTCATTGGGGAGATTGCAATTAGTGAAACAAATGTGCATGAATTGTTGAATGGAAAACCAATCTGCTTTGTAAACCTTCACCCAGATTACAATAAAAAGTTTTACACAAAATTTATTTTAGCCCTGACCTCAAAATTGTTTTATTTCATGGCATAAATAGTATATTTAAAAAAAAAAAAATTTCAAGTGAGACTTGTCTTGAGACAAAGACAAGTATGTGACAGAGAACTTGTCTGCAGCCATCTACGGTTTATAGAGACACATTTAAATATGTTTTATTTGGAAGAAACTGAATAAACCAGAACCCTAGAAGCAGTGCTTTTTAACTTACCCTTGTATGTGCTAGCTGTCATGTTTGGAATGGAATCTCTCTGGAGTCCCATGTGAAAGCTCAAATCCATGGTAGAAAGAAAACCTGTGTCTTGTGTGTATTACTGAGTGGCCCTGCCAGCTGGGTCCTGAGAGGAAAGGTCATCTCACATAGCAACTCATGTTTTGTCTGTGATTGTTTTCACATATTATTATGACCCAAACCACCTTTCTCTTACTTTTATCAATTCTTTCTACTAAATGTTGCCTGACAGGCTCTGTATAAAACTCTGAAACATTCATTTATCCTGATTTTAGACCATTAGTCCTGGTGTGGAATTCTGGGTTAATGTGCTGGCCTGCAAAGTCGGTTGAACTGCAAGGTCAGAAGTTCAAGCTCACCAGTCACTCCTCAGAAACCCTATACAGGGTCATTAAGGGTCCGAACTGACTTAACAACAAGGTTAAGGTTGTTTGATTTGGATGATTTACTTCAGTTAATGAGAGGCTTTGTAGCTCCACCAATGCCTGGCTTTCTCTATTTCTTTCTGTCTAAAATAAGGAGAGGAACTCTGATGACTCAGAAGATTCCTTTTGACTTCTAAAAGTTTGTTATCCTACCATAGTGGATTATGAGTTGGGCTACTTGCTGCAAGGTCGGCAGCTTGAATCCACCAACGACTACATGGGAGAAAGATGAGGATTTCTGCTCCCATAAATATTTACAGCTTTGGAAATCCTATACAGGGTCATTATAAGTTGGAATTGACTCAACAGCAAGCAGCAGCAGCAGCAACAACATTACTAATAGTCATCATGAATAACGAGCTGTGCTGGCTAAACAGATCATCTAGCTGAAATGACAAGTCTGCACCATGGACTAATGACATAATTGCTAGTGATATAGTAGCTCAAGGTCACCTTTGCAGTTGTTAAGCTGAGAGAAGTCACAAAATCCTAGTGAGTCACCTGGTATGTCAGAAATAAATAACGTACCAGGCTTTACTGCAGATGATTGGGGCTCTAAAATGTCCTTGAATAAAAATGGCAGGCAGGTCTGAAACACTGAAAATAGCTCCTAAGTCTCCCAGTTTCAGCTTTTTCAGATATAAAAAACAGATGAACATTGTGGATTAGGTCTTTTATAAATTATAAACTGGAAATGCCAAAACACAAGCTTCCTTTGGAGAAAAGAGGTAGGAGTTTGTCATCTGCTTTGTGTGAGGGAGGCAGTAAGATAATTGATATCCCCATTATTTATAGCCAGGTAGTGACATCATGCTGGTTATTTGAGCTATGTAGGAAATAAGTGTGAGGTTTTTCAGTTGGTTTTTTTTTTTTTTTTTTTTCATTTCTGAGTAAGTCCTGAGTCATATGTAAATGATGTCAAGCATCTGAATGAATAAAGAAAACTTTACTTGCTAAGTGAAGGTAAAAATGAATGAATGAATGTCTATTGCCTAGAAGTTATGTAGCACAAACACCTATATATTTGACTGAATGTTGTATATCCTCACAGACCATTCATGATGTCACACAGATGTGGCCTCTGACTTTGTCAAAGGTGAAATTGCTGACAGGGAATTAGGAGTTTTTTGAGAAAGAGAGATGAATGGGCTATGTGTGAGTTGAGTTGCTATGAAGTCTCTCTTAGTTTTCTAGCACACTGTCGCTGCAATATGAGATACATTGGTCATGCCAATTATATAACTTGTACGTGAGAGGTTCCTGGCTACATGATGTCTCCACATCTTAACAGTCTTAGTTATGGAAATAGCTTCAGCATCGCACAAATGTGTGATACTTTCTACTCTACTCTATAGTTAGTGCCTTCCATTCCTTATTCAGTCACGTTATGATCTCCAAAGATTTCTTGGCCCCACAAAGTGTGTGCTCTCATTCAAAGACAATTTCTGACTTGTCTCTCACTTGCACAGAGTAAACTCAAGTACATTTTAAAAATTCTAGTGGAGAATAAAATATTAAAATCTATATGACTCACTGAATTATCATTCTAGAGGAATCTTTTTAAACAATGTAAATATTAAATGTGTTAAGAATACATTCTTCCATGCATATCTATTTCATTAGCTCCACTTTTTCCCTCAAATCTTTTAAAAAGTTAACATGTTCAAGTTTCATTCTTCGTTTTTGTTAAGTTATGCTCAGATGACTTCTGGAAGGTCCCTGGGTGGCACAAATACTTCATACTCAAAGACTCACCTAAAAGTTGGTGTTCAAACCCACCCAGTGACACCATGAAAGAAAGGTCTAGTTATCCATTTCTGTGATGATCACTGTTGTTGTCACATGCCCTTAACTCAATTTTGACTCATAGTGAACCTATATGACAGAGTAGAACTACTGCCTCAGATTTTCTAGGGAGTCCTGGTGCTGTAGGATAAGCATTGGATGGCTAACCGCAAGGTTAGTGGTTCAAATTCTCCAATCGCTCGCTTCTCAGAAACCCTATACAGGGTCACTATGAGTTGGAACTGAACCGACGGCTTAACAGCATCAGACTTCAGCCAGTATTTGATCAGTTCTAAATGTCGAACAGTCACTGGAGAAGGATATCATGTTTGGTAAGGTGGAGGGTCAGAGAAAAAGAGGAAGACCCTCAACAAGATGGATTGACCAAGTGGCAGCATCAATGGACTCAAGCGTGGCAACAATAGTGATGTTGGCCCAGGATCAGGCAGTGTTTTGTTCTGCTGTGCATAAAGTCGGTACTGACTCGATGGCACCTAACAACAACAGATGTCTCATAAGAAGCCAAACAATTCAGCCTGGAGACACCACTTTGGAACAACTTTTTCTCTAGATATTTTCCTGCACCAGTTCAAAGTGGAAATAAAACTTTGGGATTCTCCTATTATTGTGTAGTTGTACAACAAGAAGAAGAGTAGAAAGATAGATTCCATTATCTCTGAGATTTTCTCCCAAAACTTGGTGCTGTTCTGGTTTCTGGGTAAGAGCTCAACAAAGCCAGCTCCTTTGTTTATTATCCAGTTACCTTATTAACTAGGAGTCTTGGTGTGGTGCTGTAGGATAAGTGCAAGACTGTAAGGTCAGTTTGAACCACAAGGTCAGTGGTTCAAATTCACCTGTTGCTTCTTGGAAACCCTATACTGGGTAGCTGTAGTTCAGAACTGACTTGGTGACACTTAACAACAACAACCTTATTAAGTTGTTGCTGTTGTTGTTAAGTGCCGTTGAGTCGGTTCCGACTCATAGCTATCCTTTGTAGGGTTTTCAAGGAGTGGGTGGTGAGCTTGAACCGCCAAACTTGTGGTTCAAATCGACCTTGCTGTCCAAAGCATTAACCTACAGTGCCACACCAGGACTTCAAAGTCTACAGCACCCAATATTCCTAGGCGGTCTCCCATCCAAGTACTAACCTGGCCCCACCCTTCTTAGCTTCCGAGATCGGACAAATCAGCGCATTCAGGATGCTATGTCTGTAGACTTATTAAGTAAGAATCTCTGTTTCAAAAGCTCTTCATTCAGTCTTCCTTATCACATTTACTCTATACAAATCTTCCTTCAATCCAGCTTTGATCATAATAAGTAAAATCTAAAGAGTATTTTGGTTGTATAAACAGATATACTCAGCTCTACCGGGAAATGGTGGTGCTGGTGGTGGTTTCGTGCCGTGGAGTCAGTTCCAACTCATAGGGACACTAGTAATAGCAGTAGTAACAGTTGTTATTGCTACTGTTTGTTGTTGTCGAAACAATTCCAACTTATAGTGGCACAGTATATGTTGAATAGAACTGCTCCATAGGTTTCTTTCTTTCTTTTTTTTTAGAAGTCCTGTTTGCGCTGTGAGACAATGCACTGGCCTGTAACTCAATGGCACTTAACAACAACAACAATAGTGTTTTAAAGGTTGTAACCCTTCAGAAGTAGATCACTAAGCCAGTCTTCCAAGGTGTTTCTGGTAAGCTTGAACTGTCAACTCTTTGGTGAGGAACCAAGTGTTAAACTGTTTGTACTACTCAGGGATTCCTAGTAGGAGAAAGACAACCATTAACGCTCTGCTGTCTCACTCTTCTCAATGCAAGTCAAAGGCTCAAGCAGTGAGATAATTCCCCAAAGTCAGGAAGAATCTGCTCCCTCTCTGATTTCATAATACATAAAAAAAAAAAAAGCTCTCCAACTTTTTGATTGCTTCCCGAGGACAAAGGAACATTCTAAATCAACACTTGACTTCATTCCCTCTGGTAGCGTAGTGGTTACGAATCGGCCTGCGAACCTAAAGGTCAGCGGTTCGAAACTACCAGCTGCTCCGCGGGAGAAAGATGAGGCTTTCTACTCCCGTAAGGATTTACACCCTCGGAAACCCTGTACAGGGTCGCTATGGGTCGGAACCGACTCGACGGCACGTAACAACAACAACAACAACAACATAATATACTTGCATTCATTGGATGAGCATAGAAAATAGAGTTATGTGTTTGAAAAATACGTATATGAGATATAAAACAAATATGGAAACATGGTCACTTCCAAGTTTTCTGTCAAATTGTGTCTAGCATGTGCCCAGGAAAAAGACAGATTAAGAGTCACAAGGAAAATGCATTTATTTAATTTAATAAGGATGGTGATGGCGCTTGTGTGCTACTGAGTTGGTTCTGACTCATAGTGGCCCTGTATAGGCTATAAATCTTCACAGAAGCAAAAACCCTTACCTTTTCCTCATGGTACGACTAGTAGATTCGAACTACTGACCTTGTGGTTAGCAGCCCAGTTCATAAATCACTATGCTACCAGGGCTCCTTTTTAATAAGGATAAATGATTTTAAAAATAAATAAAAAAGATAAAAAGTTGTTAACATTTTAAAAATATTTACATGATTTTAAAAATGTAAACATTGTATGAAAAATACTGTTAAGGAAGGGGACTGACACCATACCAGGTCATATAGCTAAGCTGGGACCAAACTATGGAGTAGCAGTGCTAATGACACTGCACATTATCGTCTAAGAAATAGACTTAAGAACCCAACTAAGTGTCACGCTGTAGGTCTGAAGCCATTGTCTACTATTACTCCAATAAGAACCAATCAGTGTTATGTGAGTTCCTGATGTTTTTATCATTATTATATGTTGTTGTTGCTAGGTACCATTGAGTCTGCTCCACCTCCTAGCAATCCTATGCACAACAGAACGGAACACTGTCCTGTCATGAGCCATCCTCACAATTGTTACATTTATGCCCATTGTTGCTGCCACTGTGTCAATACATTTTATTAGGGGTCTTCCTCATTTTTATTGACCCTCTACTTTTCCAACTATGATGTTCTTCTTCAATGATTGGTCCTTCCTGACAACATGTCCAAATTATGAGAGACAAAGTCTCCTTATCCTCACTTCCAAGGAGCATTCAAACTACTCTTCTTCCAATTTAGATTTACTTGTTATTCTGGTAGTCTGTGGTACTTTCAGTATTTTTCTCTAACACCATAATTTAATGTATTAATTTTTCTACAGTCTTCCTTATTCATTATCCGACTTCTACATGCTATGAGACAACTGAAAATACCATGGCTTGGGTCAGGCGTTCCTTACTTAGTCCTCAAACTGAAGCTTTGCTCCTGAACAGTTCAAAGAAGTCCTGTACAGCAGATTTGCCTACTGCAATCTGTCATTTTATTTCTTGACTTATGCTTCTATGAGTGTAGACTGTGGATCCAGTCAAAATGAAGTCTATGAAAACTTCAAAATCTTCTCCATTTATCATGATGTTATTCATTGGTCCAGCTGTGAGGATGTTTGTTTTCTTTACATTTAGGTGCAATTCACACTGAAAGTGGTAGTCTTCAGTAAGTTACCAGTAAGTATTTCAACTCCTCTTTGCTTTCAGGAAGCAATGTTCTAGCATCTGAATATTGCAAGTTGTTAATGAGTCTTCATCTGATCCTGATGCCATGTTTTCTTCATATAATCCAGTATCTAGCTCTGGTAGCGTAGTGGTTATGAATCGGGCTGCGAACCGTAAGGTCAGCAGTTCGAAACTACCAGCGGTTCCGTGGGAGAAAGATGAGGCGTTCTGCTCCCATAAAGATTAATAGCCTTGGAAACCCTGTGCAGGGTCGCTATGAGTCGGAACCGACTCCACGGCACATAACAACAACAACAACAGGATTACTTACTCAGCATACAGATTAAATAGTGTTATTCTTAAGTGCACTCAAATCGGTTCTGACTCATAGTGACCCTATATAGTACCAGCTGGTGGGTTTGAACCATTGACATTAAGGTTAGCAGCCCAGTACTTATCCTACAGTACCACAGGATATTGAATAAGTATGGTGAAAACAGCCCTGGCTCACACCTTCCCTGATTTTAAACGTTCAGTATCCCTTTCTTGTGTTTGAATGACTGCCTCTTAGTCTTTGTACAGGATGCTTATGAACACAATTATGTGTTCTGGAATACCCATTCTACATAACGTTATCCATAGTTTGTCATGACCCACACAGTCAAAAGCCTTTGCACAGTCAATCAAGCACAAATCAGCTTATTATTTCATACAATTTATAAAATCTGATTGGCACAGGATCATGCAGTGTTTTGTTCTGTTGTACACAGGGTCATTATGATTAAGAACTGACTTGATAGCACATAACAACAATTGGATGGATCAGACGTGAGAATGCTGACCAACAAACCCTGTACTCTTGACTTGACTCCATCAAACCCTCTATTATCTGCCTTTGTGATGTATGCATTTTTAGTACTTCTAGTACCTTAGTCACCTTAGTGATGACTACACTAAGTACACTTACTACGTAAGCCCTTTTGCTCTGGAAATCAACCAGAACACTGGAAATCAAGAGTTTTAAGGACCTACAACTATAGCTATTATATATCCAAGGCTGGATTCCAGAGCCAAACTGGGTCAATCAGAATCGGATATAGTGAGTCTAGGAGTTAGTGGGGCAGAATCCCTTAGATGGCAGAGAATCGAGACAAAAATATTCACAGCCTTCTGCTACTGGGTCCCTAAACCAGCCTCGTCTCTTCCCTTCTTTCATCTTAATTTTTCTTTTGATTTTGTGAATAAGATCACAGTCATCATCCACAGTCATCCAACAAGTACCTTGTGTTTTGCTTATGCTAACCTGAATTGGCTGCCACTGTTTCCAAATCAAAATAATTAAATGAGTGCTGTTACAATTGAGATGTCCTGAAGTTGAAGAAAAGCACGCTTCTTGGATGTTGTATGGCAAAATTAGCATCAAATGGATGCTTAAGGTGGTGACTGTGCATTACCACATCTGAGCACCTATCATATACACGTAACAATGATATGGGATGACGTCTGAGTGAGCTCTTCTAACTTAGCTGTGGGGGAAGTGGAAGAGAAGAATCTCCATCATCAGTATCAGCCTAAAGCCAATGCCTATGAGGTGGAGGTCAGATATGGCTCCACCCTTCAACCTTTTTATCAATTCTGGCACCAACTGTTCCTCCATGGCATTGTCTACTTCTCTGCTGAGTTTGACAATTCATTGCAATGGCCACACATAACTAAAAAACAACACTATAGGGTTTATTGAAAGAAGCAACAACCCAGGGTCATAAATGATTCAGGATATGGCTCTTCCATCAGGACAGCCTCCTCTCAGTAGTGACTGCAAGGCACATTCAGGCCTGCCAACCTCTTGGCTTCTACCCTGCTTGTATAAATGTTACAAATCTCTTTTAGTTCTGCCAGTAAATGGTCAGTTTCCAGTAAGCCTAGGCCCAAATGTGCTCAGCTCTAGCTCCATAGGTTGGCCAATCTAGCTCCCTCAAGGCACTCCACTCTCACAGCAGGCCATCTGCATGAAGGTTGTCAGCTTTCTTGCTCCACAGGCTGGGAAGGAAGCCCATCAATCTGTCTCACGTCTTTGGTTCTGTTTCCTCTGCTGTCACCATTTCTCTGCTTCTGCCTCTCACCAAATTTTGCCATCTCTGGTGCCACATATTTCCTAACTCCTGGATTGAGGAGGTACAGCATAAGGATCGTGGGTCCAAAGGGTGTTCTACATTCATGGCTCTTCTTTATTGATGATCTCACTAGCCACCTCGGATGGCTCATTTTAAGCCTAATTGCATGGTGTGGCACTCTAGGATAAACACTGGCCCATTAGCCAAAAAGTCAGTGGTTCAAACCCACTACCCATTCCTCCGAAACCATATACAGGGTCACTATAAGTCTGAACCTACTCGATGGCACTTAACAACAATTCTACAAGGGTGTCATGTAAACATTATTAGCAAGCTCTCCAATCCTCTTAGTTGGCCACAAACACCTCATGTTTGCATAGTTCTACCCAGTGTAAGAGAAGCACTGGGCTGCTACTGAAAGGTCAGCTCTTAAAACCCACCAACCATGGTCCCGTTATGAGTCGGAACCAACTCAATGTCACACAATAACAACAACAACAGCAACAGCCCAGTCATTTTGTGGGAGTTTCAAAGACTACAGCTAAAAGAACCATATCAAGTAATTTACTGCATCACAGCACTATATTTTCATTGCTTATTTAATTGTCCACCATTATACTGATATAATTCATGGATTATATGAAGTAAAACGTGGCATCAGGATTGGAGGAAGACTCATTAATAACCTGCAATATGCACATGATAGAATCTTGCTTGCTGAAAGTAAAGAGGTCTTAAAACATTTACTGATGAAGATCAAAGAGCACAGCCTTCAGTATGCATTGCATCTCAATGTAAAGAAAACAAAATTCCTCACCAATGGACCAATAAACAACATTCTTATCAATGGAGAAAAGATTGAAGTTGTCAAAGACTTCATTTTTCTTGTATCAAACATCAACATTCGTGGAAGCAGCAGTCAAGAAATCAAATGATGTATTGCACTAGGAAAATTTGCTGCACACGACCTTTTTAAAGTGTTGAAGAGCAAAGATGCAGTTTGAGGACTAAGGTGTGCCTGATGCAAGCCATGGTATTTTCAATAACCTCACATGCATGTGAAAGCTGGACAGTGAATAAGGAAGACCGTAGAAGAATTGATGCTTTTGAGTTATGGTGTTGGAGAATATTGACAGTATCATGAACTGCTAAAAGAACAGAAAGATCTATGTTGGAAGAAGTGCAGCCAGAGTGCTCCTTTGGAAACCAAAATGGCCAGACTTCATCTCTCATACTTCGGACATATTGTCAAGAAGGACCAGTCACTGGAGAAGGATATCATGTTTGGTAAGGTGAGGGTCAGAGACAAAGAGGAAGACCCCCAATGAGAAGGACTCAAGCATGGCAACAGTAGTGAGCTTGGCCCAGGATGGGGCAGTGTTTCATTCTGCTGTGCATAACATCACTATGAGTCAGTACAGACAGACTCAATGGCACCTAACAACAACAACATATACATTTTGGGAGTCCTGATGTGGTGCTGTGGGTTAATGTGCCAGACTGCAAAGTCATTTGAACTGCAAGGTCGGCAGTTCAAGCTCACCAGCTGCTCCTCGGAAACCCTATACAGGGTCACTATGGGTCGGAATTGACTCAACGGCACTTAACAACAACATATACATTTTACATTTATATTGCCTTTCTTCAAATAAAACCAAACCACGCCCATTGCTATTGCATAATTTCTGACTCATAGTGACCATCTAGGTCAGAGTAGAACTGACCCCAGGGGTTTCCAAGGCTGTAATCTTTACAAAGGTGGAGTGCCACATCCCTCCCCACCCCAACCAGTGAGCAGCTGAGAACTTAACCACTGTGTCACCAGATCTTGAAACTAAGTCAATTACTCTGTTTTTAAGGACAAAGTTCATTCTGAACTCATATGGACACGTGATTATATCAAACATGAAAACTAAAGAAAATAATGCACAGAATAAAAACAAATGTAGCAACAAATAAAAATGACTCTCAAAGAGTTGTAGCTAACCTAACAGATTATTCTTTCTGCTTTTTCCCCCTGTATGAGAAAGAGGAGCGTAATCTACAACTCAGTCTCTCAGTCAGTGGAAAACCAGTTCTTCCTAGGTACCTAGTGTGGCTAACGCAGTTTCCAAAGCATTAGAAATCAGTAACCTCATACCCTGGCAGGAGTGAGTGACCTGGATCTGCATTAAAACAGCTGTGGAACAGCTGGATCCTGCTTTGATTATTTGCAAATTTTTCTTTCCCTCCATATATAAACATCTGACCTAAGGATAAGGGTCCCAACCCTGCTGTGCTGTCAAATGTTTTACAACTGGCTTCCTGTGGGGAAGAGTCACATGCCCCGGTTTATTAGAATGGCCTTATTTCCAGGTGTACAATGTCGATGATGGCCAAGTTCCAGCTACCAACATAATATTTACTGGCTCACAAAATTCTTGAAATTTTTGGGTAAAATCTTTAGATGAACACGTTTTTATGAGGTCTTTTGTGGTTTGTGCTTTCATTAACTGTCTTTTCCTGTTTGGGCTCTCATTAACTGTTGAAAGTTAGTCCTGGCAGTGTTGC
>NW_006408531.1:27975440-27976196 GCF_000296735.1 Chrysochloris asiatica
GTCTTTTGATTTCTTGACTGTTGCTTCCATGAATGCTGATAGTGGATTCAAGCAAAAGGAAGTCCTTGACAACTTCAATCCGTTTTCCATTTATCATGACGTTATTTATTAGTCCATTTGTAAGGATTTGTGTTTTCTTGACATTGAGGTACAATCTATATTGAACTTTGGACTCCTTGATCTCATTCATAAGTATTTTAAGTCCTGTTCACTTCCAGCAGGCAAAGTTGTATCATCTGCATATTGCAGGTTGATAATGAGTCTTCCTCCAATCCTAATGCCATGCTTTTTTTCATACAAACCAGCTTCTCAGATTATTTGCTCAGCATACATATTTAATAAATGTGATGAAAGACTACAACCCTGGAGCACACCTTTCCTAATTTTAAATCATTTGTTATACCCTTGTTCTGTTTGCCTCTTGGGCTATGTACAGGTTCCTCATGAGCACAAATAATGTTCTGAAATACCTACTCTTTGCAATGTTATCCATAGTTTGTCAGGATCGACACAATCAAAAGCCTTTGCATTGTCAGCAAAGCACAAGTAAATGTCTTTTTGGTATTCTCTGTTTTCAGCGAAGATCCACCTGACATCAACAATGATATCCGTAGGTCCATGTGCTCTCCTGAATCCAGGTTGCATTCTGGCATTTCCCTGTAGATGTAGTTTTACAACAGTTTTTGAATTATCTTCAGCAAAATCTTCTTGGATGTGATATTAATGATATTGTTCAATGATCTCCACATTCCTTTA
>NW_006408531.1:27976761-27980787 GCF_000296735.1 Chrysochloris asiatica
AAACTTTCTGTTCAGTTCTTTTACTTTCTCATTTCTTCCAATGTCCTTAGCATCCCTACATTGGAGAGCAAGTTTCAGAGTCTCTTCTGACATCCATTTTGGTTTTTTTTTCTTTCTTTCCTGTCTTTTTAATGATCTTTTGCTTTCTTCCTGTATGATGTTCTTGGTAATATCCCATAGCTCTTCCGGTCTTTGGTGATTAGTGTCTAATGCATCAAATCTGTTCTTGAAATTGTTAAATTCAGGTGAGATATGTTTAAGGTCACTTTTTTGTTACCTAGATAATTGTGTTTCTTGAGCATGGTTTTGCTCCCACAAAGATTTACAGCTTTGGAAACCCTCTATGGGGTCACTATGAGTTCATACCAACTCAACAACACTTCACAACAACAGCATGCTTTAAAAAATGGATCAAATATTGGAGGGCTAGAATCAGAGTCCCTCTTTGGAGGCACCAGGGAGATGGGTGATGAGCACTAAAATTCCATTGCTGAGTATGTTGTTCGTGGGCTATGGGGAAAGCTCATTTGAGTTTTCTTCTGAATCATACTTGAACACTCTGCATGATAGCTATAGACTGCCTACATATTGTTGTTGTTATTAAGTGCTATTGAGTCAGTTCCAACTCATAGAGACCCTATATAGGGTTTCTGAAGAGTGACTTGTGGGTTTAAACTGCAGACATTGTGATTAGTAGTCAAGTGCTTATCCTACAGCATCATACCAGGACTCCCACATGGACAAGAAGAAATGGAAAGCCTGTGAGTCACTGAAATAAAGCAGAGTATACTTCCCTCCATCTACTTTGCCCATCAGGGTGGCAAGAGAAATGCTTACTTCATAATTCAAAGGCAGTCAAGGATCCCAGAATAAACTAAAGCTGACCACAATGATGCCTGGTGCAGCTCAGAGATAGATAAAGCCACAGTCCCATAAAATGAAAACTAACATATGCTACTGTTGGGAATCTATTACAAGGGAATATGCCTAAATTATCCAATGAACAATTTTGAAAAGTATTCCCCTAATATTGGTAAAATGCACTCCATCTTCAAATTTTTTTTCCTTTCCCCCCTTAAGGCATTGCTACATAAACCTGCCAGCATTATTAATGATTCTCACTCTGCTATCCCTTGGCTTTACTAAATATGGGAAGATCAGAGAAACAAGTCCTCTAAAGAAGGAAATGTTACTGTGAGAAAAAGAAAAAAAAAAAAAAAGAACTTTCTCAAAACCATAGGATTAATTTTGTGATTCAAATAATAGGGTTTCTATCCTAATAAACACTCCCAGAACATGCGATGATGGTAGACTGAAATTTTCATAGTGATCAACTGTGGCTATCATTTTCTCTTCCCAAATCATTTTGGTATTCAAAGTGGTTTCTTTTTTTTAGGTTGTCCTCACATCTCTTCTTTCATGTCCAAAAGCCAGTTACTTACACTAGCAATGACAAGTGCTTATATTTACATCTTCACACTGAGACTATCCATCACATCCCAGGCTCTGAATGTTATTTGTGCCTTCCACTCACCTTCTGGGTCCTCGCCTCTGTCTACGTCTATTTGCCCTGCCTCAATCTGTAAGACACTGATCTTTTAAACCTCATCTCATACATTGGCTAAAAAAGAACTTGAGTTGCCATCTGGTAGCTGTGGTTATGAATTGGGCTGCTAACCTCAGGGTCAGCAGTTCAAAACTACCAGCAGTTCCGCAGGAGAAAGATGAGGCTTTCTGCTCCTGTAAAGATTTATAGCCTCGGAAACCCTGTGCAGGGTCACTATGGGTCGGAACCGACTGGACGGCACTTAACAGCAACAACAACTATGCTCTTGGAGTCCTGGTGTGGCACTGTGGGTTAATGCGCCAGACTTCAAAGCCGTTTGAAATGCAAGGTCAGCAGTTCAAGTTCACTAGCTGCTCCTCGAAAACTCTATGCAGGGTCGCTATGGGTCGGAACCGACTCAATGGCATTCAGTAACAACAACAACTATGCTCTTTGGTTTTGTTATGTACCATGAAGTCAGCAGTCGGCACCTACTCATAGCGACTCTATGTACAACAGAACAGAACACTGTCTGGTCCTGTGCCAACCTCAGAATTGTTGCTATACTTTAGCCCATCGCTGCTGTCACTGTGCCAATCCATCTCATTGGTGGCATTCTTCCCCAATACTTTACCTACTATGCCCTAGATGCTCAAAAGTTGTTTGATTGTTTTTGAAGTTAAAGCAATCAGTAGTTGTTATTTTAATTTTTTTCTTTTATGTTTGTGCTTATCTAGTTGAGTTCAATTATGATGAATATGTGGCAAAAACTTTTTTAATTGCAACTTAAAAAATACATAGTTTTGAAAACTTGAACTTTTTTATAATTTACAATTCCTCAATTGTCCTGTCCCTCAGGAACCATTGGAATTTATACACAAGGAAGATGTTATTATCTGGCCTGTATGTAGTTCATTTATTTTATTTTAATTTTGTGTAGGCATTTTAAATAAAGACAACAGCTATAAGTTTTCTGTCACTTATCGTAAGCTGATTATAGGAACACCCTGCAGTAACATTTAAAAATGTGTTGTTGTTGTTAAGTGCCAACGAGTTGGTTCTGACCCATAGTGACCCTTTATAGGGTTTCCAAGGAGCAGCTGGTGAGCTTGAACCACCTTTTGGTTCAAACCAACTTTGCAGTCCAGCACATTAACCCATAGCGCCACACCAGTACTCCTCCCAACCCCCAAAATATGTTAGTGACATAAAATAATTTGGATTCCAGAACAATATTAGTGTGCAATTTCTTTTTACAGAGAGATAATTTTCAGCTCTTTGTTTTTATGCTAATTAAATGATTTTTGCCAAGAACTATTGTTTGCCTTTTTTGAAGGACAGGCTCTCCATCTTTTCATAATCATGACAAAAGACTGACATTAGCAACTCCCTCCCTCCCCTCACTGTGGGGCCTTCCTGTTGTCTTGTGAAGAAGAAAGGAAAGATTTGCTAAGCAAATAAGCCATGAACTCTGACTGCATGAAGAAGAACCTGGTTTCTGGGATGGAAGAAGAATCATTACCATCTTGTGATATGCAGAGAATACAACCTTTCCAGCTGAAAATGAAGATGACTTCAAGCACTTACTGATGAAGATTAAAGACTTCCTCATAGATTACACCTAAAGGTAAAAAAAAAAAAAGCTCACAAGTGAATGAATACTTTATAAATGGAGAAGAATTGAAGTTGTTAATGATATCATCCTACTTAGATCAACAATCAATACTTACGGATGGATGGTTGTTGTTATATGCCGTGGAATCGGTTCCAACCTGATTCGTAACCACTACGCTACCAGAGCTCCTTACTTATGGATATGTTGTTGTTGTTATGTGTGGTGGAGTTGGTTCCGACTCATAGCGACCCTGTTCAGGGTTTCCAAGGCTGCAAATCTTTACGGGAGCAGAAAGCCTCATCTTTCTCCCGCAGAACAGCTGGCAGTTTCGAACTGCTGACCCTGAGGCTCGAAGCCCGATTCGTAACCACTACGCTACCAGAGCTCCACTTATGGATATAGTAGTCCATAAATCAACTATTGTATTGCATTTGGCAGATCTACTACAAAAGATCCATTAAAATTTTTTTTAAATATAAAGATATCACTATTATTGTTGTTAGGTGCCATAGAGTAGGCAGTGACTCATAGCAACTGCCCAATCCTGGGCCAACCTCACTACTGTTGCCACCCTTGAGTCCATTGATGCTGCCACTTTACCAATCCATCTCGTTGGGGGTCTTCCTCCTTTTCTCTGACCCTCTACCTTACCAAATACGATCTCCTTCTCCAGCGACTGGTCCCTCCTGATACTATGTCCGAAGTATGAGAGACGAAGTTTGGCCATATTGGCCTCCAAGGAGCACACCGGCTGCACGTCTTCCAAAATGGATCTACTGGTTCTTCTGGCAGCCCATGGCACTTTCAGTAGTCTCCTCCAACACCATAACTCAAAGGCATCAATTCTTCTACGGTCTTCCTTATT
>NW_006408531.1:27980887-27981473 GCF_000296735.1 Chrysochloris asiatica
TTTTTTTTTTTTCAAAATAACTGGTTCAGTAGTCTTCTAAATTAATTGTTTAGGATAGACCTTCAGCTTTTGAAAGCCAAAGATCAAAAAAGAATTCTATTCCGCCTGTTTTTCCTGATGTATGAATGCCAAAATATTGCTTAAATAGAAAAGAGTTATTGAGTAAGTAGGTAAAAGACAGCATAATAAGATCCCAAAGTATTAAAACCTCATTGGTTAACACATCAAAATACCACACCCCTTATTTTTGGTTCCCTCAAATGCAGAGCCTGAAAAACTTAATTCCAGATAGCTTATTTGGATGATGTTTAGCTTAGACTTGGTTCTCTAGGGGAGCAAAACTAGTGAAGTGTATAAATAGAAATATACAAGGGTCCTTCAAAAATTCATCCACTACTCATCTGTCAGTTTGTTGTACTATGGTGGCTTGTGAGTCGCTGTGATTCTGGAAGATATGCCACTGGTATTTTAAATATCAGCAGGGTCACCCATGGTGGACAGGTTTCAGATAAGCTTCCAGACAAATACAGACTAGGAAGAAGGAGTGACAAACTACTTCTGAATATTTAGTCACTGAAAACCTTAT
>NW_006408531.1:27991158-27996044 GCF_000296735.1 Chrysochloris asiatica
CTGAATGTGTTCTTCCTTTTTGGTTTTCTGGTTCCAGATCTTTGCATCTTTTGTTGTAATATTTGGCTTTTCCTTCTTGAGCTGATCTATGCATGTGAAAGTTGAACAATGAAAAAGAAAGATACAAAGATTGTTGTGTTTAAAATGGTGTTAGCAAAAAAGTATTGAATGTAATGTTGACTGCTGGAAGAACAAAATCCAACCACAGTGTTCCTTAGAAGCAAGGATGGTGAGATTTGAACTCACTTGTTTTGGAAATGCCATCAGGAAAGACTGTTTTTGTTGAGTGCTTTAGAATCAGTTGAACTCATAGTGACCTCTATAGAGTTTTCGAGAAGCGGCTGATGAATTTGAACCACTGACCTTGCAGTCCAGTGCATTAACCCACAGCACCACACCAGGATTCCTAATCACTACAAAAGAACATCATATTTTATAAACAGCCAATGAAAATGAGGGAAATTTTCAATGAGGTGGATTAATACAATATCAGTACCAATTGACTCAAACACACTAGATGGTGCAAAACCTAGCAACAATATCTTCTTTTGAAGAAAGAAATAAGTCTTCCATGAGTTCAAGCTAACGGATGAGAAAATAGGTTTTGATTTTATAGTGGGCCCTTTGTATGTGATTGTTTTTTATCTTGATTTCAAGATTTTCTCCGTTGACTTTCAACAGTTTAACTATAATGTTTCTGTCTCTTTGC
Source organism: Chrysochloris asiatica (assembly GCF_000296735.1). Taxonomy (NCBI): domain Eukaryota; kingdom Metazoa; phylum Chordata; class Mammalia; order Afrosoricida; family Chrysochloridae; genus Chrysochloris; species Chrysochloris asiatica. The sequence continues at coordinate 27,991,868 of NW_006408531.1, forward strand.
ATTTCTTCTACTTAGAGCTTTTTGAACTTTTTAGATGTGTAGATTCATGTTTTCCACAAATTTTGGGGAGTTTTTAGACATTATATCCTTGAATAGCTTTCTTCTCTCTCTTGTCTCCTGGTACTTTCAATTCTCGGTTTGTTGGTGCACTAAACGGTGTCCCACATGTTGTGGAAGTGCTCTTAATTTCTTCTTTTTCAGATTTTACCATTTCTATTGACTTAAATTCATGTTCACTAATTCTTTCTTTTACCAGTTTAAATCTACTATTCAGCCCCATAGTAAATGTTCTATTTGGGCTATTCTACCTTTCAATTGTAGAATTTCCAAGTTTTCTTTCTTTTTTTTTAAAATAATTTAATCTTTTTATGGTATTTTTGTCTTTGATGAGACATCAGCATCGTTTTGTTGTTCTATGAATTGCTCTCAGATCAAATTCACGGTGACCTTAGGTATAATCGAGTGAACTGTTGCTCAGGGTTACACTAATTCTATGATTTTTGATACACTTGAGCTCGTTGCTGTGACTGTTGTGTCAACCCATCTCATTTAGAATTTCCTCTTTCTTGTTGAACCTTAAGTTTATCAAGAAATACATACACAAAATTGCTGCTTTGGTGCCTTTATCTGCTGTTGTCAATCTGGACTCTCTCTATTGTCTGCTTTTTTTCTGTGTGTTTATCACACTTTACTGTTTGCATGCTTCATATGTTTTTGAAAACGGACCATTTTAGATGATATATCATAGCACTTCTAGAGACTGGTTACTCCTTAACCCCAGGGCTTATTGTTGCTATTGTTATTGCTTCCTCGTTGTTGTTTTTTTAATTCATTTAATGACTTGACAGAACTTGTTCATTAAAGTGTATTTGCCCCACAGTGTGTAGCACCTGATGCTGCTCCTGAGTGAGTGCAGATGTGGGCATGCACAGTTTCCAGGATAAAGCAGCGGGACCGATTGTTAGCTGAGATCACTCCTTTTCTTTTGTCTCTTTCCCTTCTCTGCTTATGAGGCTTTTGGTTGGTTTGTTTTCACTGGCACCATACCACACACACATACACACACATACATCAGTTGTATAGCAAATCAGTCAGTGCAGTAAGCAGTCTAGTGTGAGCAGAAAGAACTCCACAAATGAAGAAAAGGGAGAATTCTGAAAATACGATAGAAAACTTAGTCATGCCTACAAAAATGGAAAATAAAAGAAACAGAAAATAAACATTTTGGAACTGCAAAAAAAAAAAACAAGTCTTATATAAATGCATCCAAATTTAAAAGATGCCATGTTGAGTTCTTTAAGATTGAGTTCTTTCTTTGATATATTGCTATGGTCAGAGGAGGTGGTGGTAGTTGTTGTGTGCCATCAAATTGGTTCTGACTCATAGTTTCCAAGGCTGTAAATAGTTATAGGAGCAGAAAGCCTCGTCTTTCTCCTGTGAAGTGGCTGGTAGATTCAAACTGCTGACCTTAAAGTTAGCAGCCAAATTCGTAAACCACTATGCTTCAAGTCTGCTTAAGGTGAGAATAGGTAAACTGGTATATTTGAGAAGATGCAGTTGAAGTGCAGAATTTTAACAAGACCTCTAAGGTCTAAAGCATATCATGAACTTCTATCTTATTTATGCAGAAATAATAATTGAAAGTAAAAGTGGAGGCTTCAGAAAAATACTGAGATTTCATAGTTGCTTAGAGTACCATAGCAGTTGTTAAGTGTCGTTAAGTCAATTCCAACCCACAATGATCCTGTATAGGGTCTCTGAGGAGCAGCTGGAGAGTTTGAACCACCAACCTTGCAGTTCAAATAGCTTTGCAGTTTGGTGCATTAACACATAGTGTCATACCAGGACTCCACCATAGCAGTTGTTGTTGTTAGGTGCCATCAAGTCAGTACCGACTCATAGCAACCCTATGCACAACAGAACGAAACACTGCCTAGTCCTGGGCCAACCTCACAATTGTTGCCATGCTTGAGCCCATTGATACTTTGCCAGTCTATCTCACTGGGGATCTTCCTCTTTTTCTCTGAACCGCCACCAAAGCAGGAGAAGTCTGTAAATGTGTACAAATTGAATAGTCAATTACTTGGGTTACTTTCTATTTCTGAGAGCAAAGGGCTATGACAAATTGATGGCTTTCATGTCACTTGGTTGTGGCCATATTTGTGGTAGAAACAGCTGGGTGAGAACAAGGAGAGTAGAATAAACGGATGCAGCCGAAGCTTCAGCTGAACTAGGGGTGATGATGCTGGAGAGCTGATTACAGGCATTTGACTCTATTCTGCAAACTGCCATTCAGGAGCAGGAGAAGCAGAAAGCAATACAAGAGGAGATCATGTGACTCAAATCCTAGCGCTGAAAGATGACTATCAAGACTGTCAGGGAGCTAGTGTTAAAGAAGAGGCTAGAGCCAAGAGGACCAGGAGCATAGTAAAAGTCTTGATGGAGTAACCAGAGAAAGTCCTAGTGGGGCCTAGCTGCCTATTGCCTGAGAGATTCAGAGGATTTGGTTTGTCATCTGTTTCTAACGGCATGAAGTGGTTGCTTTACATGCTTTCACAGGTGTGTTTACTGTTCAGATTATTAGGAGGAGGAATGTATCCTTTATATATAAAAGGGACAACCATTAGAAGAGTCAGGGTGTGGCCTGCAGTGAAGAAGATTAGCTGATATGGTCCTTCTTTGTAATTCCTTCCAAATGACAGGTTAAAAATCAAACAAAAGCCACCACCACAGTTGTTTCCAATGCATAGCAACCTATAGTACAGGTAGAACTGCCCCTTAGAATTTCTGAGACTGTAAATCTTCATGTGACCAGACAGCTTCATGTTTCTCCCATGGAGCAGCTGGTAGATTTGAACTGCTGACCTTGAAGTTGTGCAGCCAAATGCTTAACCCAGTGTGCCACTAGAGTTCGTTGATCATCGAGAGAACATGCTATACCAATAGTAGCACCGGGCTCCAGGCTTTCTGTCCAATTTGTTCTAAGAGAATTTGCTTTTCAAGCCCAGATATACTGAATCAGAAGCTCTTAGTGGGAATCTGTAAGAATACCTAGGGTTCCTGTTACAACATTGATTCTTATTCATTGTGTCTGAGGTAGAAATGTAAGTAATCAGAAGGAGGGAGAACTGGAATGACCTGGGTTGAAGCCCTGGGCCTAGGTACTCTTGTAATCTGGAGGTATTGTTCTTAGTATGACAAATGCATGCTTTTTGACATTTCACCCCATGGAGTAATTTTGCAATGATTTCTCAAAGATCCTCCCACGGAAGATCCTGAAGTATGTAGTTTAAATATGCCTCTCCCCTTAACCCTGATATTTCAGTGCTCCTTGGAAATTCTGTAGAGGGTCATTATGAGTCGGAACCAACTTGATGGCACTTAACAACGACATTTCTGCTGGGTTACTTTAATCCTTCAAAGGGTTCTCTAAGTCAAAGTCCCGTGTGGTATGGTTCACAATTTGCTCAGCCCGTAGGGCACATATTTAGCCCACAGTGAATAAAAGACCTTTTGCCCAACCTCTGCGAAATACAGCTCACTTGTAATGCAGCCTTCTTTCTCTTATTTCTGTTGCTAGGTCTTTCTAGGTAAACTTCTCCCTTAAGATTCATATGAAGTGAGACAGACACTAGTCTCTGTGTCCTTCAAACATCAGGTAACATAAATCAAGATCTCTACGTAGATCTCTTACCTACTTCTCTCATTTAAAAAGAAAGGTTACCTTCATAACGTCCAGATTCAGAAGAGGATATGGAATAAGGGAAATATCATTGCTGTTATCTGATGGATCTTGGTTGAAAGCAGAGAATACCAGAAAGATGTTTACCTGTGCTTTATTGACTACACAAAGGCTTTCAATTGTGTGGATTACACAAGCTTTGGACAACATTGCAAAGCATGAGTATTCCGGAACACTTAATTGTGCTCATGAGGAATCTGTACATGGACCAAGGCAGTTGTTCAAACAGAACATGGGAACACTGAATGCTTTAAAATCAAGAAAGGTATGCAGCAGGGTTGTATTCTTTCACCATACTTACTCAACCTGTATGCTGAGCAAATAATTCGAGAAGCTGGGTTACATGAAGAAAAACGGCATCAGGATTGGAGGAAGACTCATTAACAATCTGCGATATGCAGAAGCTACAACCTTGCTTGCTGAAAGTGAAGAGGA
>NW_006408531.1:27996695-28007578 GCF_000296735.1 Chrysochloris asiatica
CTATCTCTGTTTTCAGGCTATGCGTCTCAGTGTTATCCTTCTTGTTGGACTAGTGATGTCCTCCCTGCTTTCAGGGGAAGCCAGGGTAAGAAAGGCCCAGGGCCCCAGGGGTCCTCACTTATCCCTGACAGCATCGTATTAGGCAAATCTGCTGCACAAGACCTTTTTAGGGTGTTGAAGAACAAGGATCCCAGCTTGAGGACTAAGGTGTGCCTAACCCAAGCCATGGTATTTTCAGTAGCCTCATATGCATGCGAAAGTTGGACAGTGAGTAAGGAAGACCTTAGAAGAATTGATGCATTTGAGTTGTGTTGTTGGAGGAGAATATTGAATGTGTCATGGGCTGGCAAAAGAACAAAAAGACCTGTGTTGGAAGAAGTGCATCCAGAGTGCTCCTTGGAGGCCAAAATGGCCAAACTTTGTCTCTCATATTTTGGACATGTTGTCATGAGGGACCAGTTGCTGGAGAAGGATTATGAGGTTGGCCCGGGACCAGATAGTGTTTCATTCTATTGTGCATAGGGTCACTATGAATTGGTACTGACTCGATGGCACCTAACAACAACAACAACCTTCACATAGTCCTTGAGTGAAGCACAGAACCTTAGGAGTTCTCCAAAGAAATTCTCCCTAGTAGCTTCTTCAAAATCTCCAAATGAATGTTTATCTGCTCATATGGTCTGGAGTTTGCTAATAAACAGCCATTAACTGGAATCAGTTTTACACTCTCTTGACATTATGGCTCCATTCTCCATTCTAGACCTCCATCTTCTACCACTGGTTAATGCATATTAGTTAAGGTTGTTAAGGTGTATTATTAGTCTTTGTCTGCTTGGAATCAGGAATAGAGGAATATGAGGATCTTTCCTTATTCTACGAGTTAGATGAATTCTTTCTGAATTCTGTTTCTTCTTTATTGACTACACAAAGGCATTCAATGGTGTGGATCATAACAAACTATGGATAACATTGTGAAGAGTGGGTATTCCAAAACACTTATTTGTGCTTATGAGGAACCTGTACATACACCATGAGGCAGTCATTCGAACACAACAAGGGGATACTCAATGTAAAGGAAACAAAAATCTCCTCAATGGGTCCAGAAAATAACACTACGATAAACAGAAACTATTGAAGTTGTCAAAGACTTCATTTTACTTGAATCCACAATCAATGGACGCAACTGATAAGAATTGACCTTCACACTGTTTTTATAGTTGGCACCATTGCAATGGCTCCAGACTCATGGAAGCAGTGGTTTTCTAAGATAGAGAATGAAGAAGCATGGGAAATGAAAACTTGATTTTTAGAAGGTAAGTTTGTTTTTGTTTCTTTTTACCTATAATGACTGAAAGGAATGTGAGCAAGAAATCACTACAGGTGAGGGTTGAAAATCAGCTTCTGGAATGGCATGGGCTTCAAATTATGCTGGTTAAAGAAAATGGTTGACAGAATGCCCCTTAGAAGCAAGGTTAGCAAGACTTTGCTTCTCTTATTCTGAACATGTTTTTAGGAGGGATGACTCCCTGGAGGACATCATGCTTGGTAAAGTCGAAGGTCAGTGAGAGGAAAACCCCCAAGGGGATGGATTGTCACAGAGGCAGCAACAATGCCTCAAACATAATAATGATTGTGAGGAAGGCACAGGAATGGGCAGAGTTTCATTCTTTCTTGCATAGGGTTGCTATGAGCTGGAACTGACTCAATAGTACCTAACAATTTCTCTAGATTCATACTTCATACATGCCATGTTTTAATTATTAATGGATATTTGCAGCTGTTTCTTCTTGTTTTGAGTCATGCCAAACCAACAAATGAAGAACCCAGACCCTTTACCCTATTAGCAGGTGGGGCTACAGAAGACTAGGAAATCATAAAATAGAGTATTTAAGAGGCTTTTTTTTTTTTTTAAATGTGTGGAAATACCTGCAGAGATGATACTCCTTCTGCAGGTAAGACATGCCATAGACAGCAGTGTTTCCTCATGTTTACAGTCTGAAGAGTTTATAGAGTTTATAGTGACAAGCTGCACAGGCAGCTTTGTTGGAATTCAAAATGGGGCAGGCTTTCCTGTTTTCACTGCTTTCAAATGCTGTCTAAGATTTCAAGATGTGTTCCACTACGGCGGTGTTTGAATTACTTGACACAACTGTCCACACATGCGCCCTTCAGTCAGGATCCTGGTGGAAGAAGCAGGTCTGCTCTGTAGGCAGTGTGTTGGGTCTGGCGGAGCACAAAGGAGAAGTTATGTGGTTTAACAGAAGGCTAAGCGTCCTGGTGTGGCGCTGTAAGCTAATGTGTCAGACTGCAAAGTTGTTTGAACTACAAGATCAGTGGTTCAAGCTCACGAGCTGCTCCTTGGAAACCTTATTCAGGGTCGCTATGGGTTGGAACCGACTTGACGGCACTTAACAACAACAAGGGTCAACAAAGCCTGCTGGGTTTCAGGGCACAAGGACATTATTTCCATATCTTGTTCTGCCTGTGTTTGGTATTTGGACGTTTTATGTTCTAGGAATTTTCCCATCAGACTCTTTGGTGTGGCGCTGTAGGATAAGCACTGGACTGCTAACCCCAAAGTCAGTGGTTCAAACCCCTAAGTTGCTTCTCGGAAACCCTATACAGGGTCGCTATGAGTCGAAACTGACAAGTATTTTTCCACCAGTAATTATCCTCCTACCCCTTACCCTAATAACGCCATCCATGTTATTAAGGTCAAGTCTACTTTGAGATAGTCTTCCCAATGTGTATTCTGAGTGTCTACCAACCTGAGGGGCTCGTCTTCTGGGGCTAGACAATCTTCCACTACTATTAATAAGATATTCAGTGACAATTTTTTTCAATAGAACTGCAGATCCTCCTTCCCAGTCTGTCTTAGTGTGAAAACTGTGCACCATGGGTGATAGTACTGCTATCTGAAATACCTGGTGGAATAGCATCCCAAGTCGCATGAACACGCAAGCCACCATAGTTCAATAAACTGATAGATCTACGAGGGAGAATGAAAACAACTGGGTTAGCTAGGGATGGTAAGCCGCTCTTTACCATCCCTATCTAGTGGAGTTACTAGTGTTGGTATCAACCAGTAAGGTAACTCACAGTGTCCTGACCCCATTCCTGGGTTGGCAGCGAGAAACTCCCTTCCACCCCACTAGCCTTAGTCGAGCGGCTTGTCCAGTCTTCTGCAGTTCTCTACAGCATCTCTGCTTCCCCTCTAGGCAAGGTGGACATCCTCCCTTAGGTTCCTTTTGGTGCCACCCTCTGATGCCACTGTACCTAACCCTGTGTGGCAGAAACGAAAACGCTAGGCAAGTGCAAATAGTAAGCCTTCTAGACAAGGTCGCAGTACAAGTTGTTGTTGTGTTTAGTACTGATCCTACAAACGCCACACCAGAACTCCAGAAACGCAAGAAGGGCGACAAAGTACTCCTGCACCGCCAGAAAGCGCACCTGGCATCGGGCCGGAATTTCTCCCCTCAGTGCTGCCTGCAGGGGAAACATAAAGGGGACACCAGAGGGAAAGCGGCAAGTGTCCAGGGCAGCCGGAGCTTGGAGGGCCTACACCAGGGGGCGGAAGAGTTTGCAGCGGAGCCGGAAGGTGGTTGTGGGAGAGCAGAACGAAGGCACCGGCGGGAGGGTAGAAGGGCGGAAGGCGAGTGTAGGAGAACAGGAAGATTCGTGGAGGACAAGGGACCTGAGAGCCAAAGGGGTCGCATGAGAGCGGAAGAGGAGTTGCCCCGTCGCAACGACCTCCGGAGCAGTTTGGCAGGAGGGTCCGGCCGGGCGTCATTGCACCCAGCGTCATTGCACTTTTCGTATCACTAGAAATGGGACCGAATTTCTAGTGATGTCGCCTCGGAACAGGCTTTAGGGCTTTGCCACACGAACATCCAACGTCGACCCCGCCTCAACGCTGTGGCTCTTTCCTGCGCAGCCGTCGTGCAGGCCCGCTGCCCTCTGCTGGACGTGGGGACGCAAGTGCTAAGCTCCGCCGCAGACGTTGCCAGGTGAATGAGACCGAACTGTTGTGTGCAACACTGGTATAGAACCTACGTTCACGCGTTTACTAGATGAGTAAAACTTTTGAGATTGTGGAAAAGTAGCTGACATTAATATGTTCAAGAGCATACAGAGGTTAGATTTCAACGTAATAAAACATCTGCATATTTTGAAGGCCCTAGCCTAAGCCCTGGTGTGGCCCTGTAAGGTAAAGCGCAGGACCGCAAGGTAGCCAGTTCAAGCTCACCAGTTGCTCCTTGGAAACCCTGTAGAGGGCCGCTATGAGTCGGAACCGACTCGAAGGCACTTAACAACAACATGCTAAGTAGGTACGGTTTTCACGGTCATCTATAATTGTCTTAATACCTTAATATTAAATAATCTTGCTTAACTCAAATTTGTCTTACATCATTTGTTTCGTGTAGCCACTCTTGAGGAAACAGTGACCAACTCATCTTTAGGTGTGGGTTCTCTCATTCCGAAATTATTTCAAATTCAACTGCAACATCCTTTTAATGTTATACACCCACGTGTTTGAGCACAGATGTTGTTGTTATGTGCTGTGCAGTTGGTTCCGACTCTTAGCGACCCTGTACAGGGTTTCCGAGGTTGTAAATCTTTACGGGAGCAGAAAACCTCCTCTTTCTCCCGCGGAACAGCTGGTAGTTTCGAACTGCTGACTCTGAGGTTCACAGCCCAATTCGTAATCACTATGCTACCTTCAGAACATCTAAATCAGCCTCCCCTCCACCTCCCTTTCCTCTCTTAAAAATCTGAGAGTAGACATCAACTTTTGCTGTAGGTGGTAGAGATTTATAGATAAAAGGAACCTTAGCAAAAATAACAAGGTCTCTTCTGTGAAGACCTAGAACATTCTTTTCTTTTCACCCTCCCACAACCCGGGGTGGGGTGTAATTTTGAAATCCACTGGAGGAGGGAGGAGCATGGGAATAAATAAATTAGCAGATCCTTTCTTGACATTGTACTGGGTTCTGACAGAAGGCTGAGAGTAATAACAGATTAGGGCAGTGGTAAAGATCTTCATTTCGATAAGAAATCTGCTTGTCTTTACATGTAATTGAGAAAAGGTGAGTTGTGGAAACAACATGGGGTAGTTGAAGAGTTGATTGGTGGCCAGATTCTTAAGCTTTCCTATATTGAATTTCTTTAAGAATGTAATTGAAAATTACTATTTGTTAGGCACTGTTTCTAGCAATGCAAATGGCCTGTGGAGCTAAATGTAATGGAAATATATTGGGTTAAAGATGTAATTGCAGCAAAGTATGAGTAAAGAGTATGATAATGTTGTTAAGCCGAAACTAAGGAGAGGTTATATAATCGAGGATGTCGGAGGCGGTGACTAGGAATTCCTTTTGAGAAAAATGTAACAGGCAGAACCCACTGCTATGGAGTCAACTTCAACTCATGTGGCCCCTATGTTACGACAGAGTAGAACTGTAAGGTTTTGTTGGTTGACTCTTCAGTGAAATAGATTTCCAGGACTTTCTTCTGTGGTGTAGTTAGGTGGGTTTGAGCTGCCAGCCTTTGGGTTAGCAGCTGATTGCCACCTATAAATTACATCTGCCACCCAGAGACGTGTAACAGGTAGATCACATATACAGATGCTTGGAATGAAGAGACAGCCTGAAGGATTTGAGGAACTGAAAGAAGTTGATTGTGGCTGTATGAGGGAGAAAACTGTGGGTGGCATGGAACAGAATTTGAAAGGTTGGTTTGTATAATGCAGGCTTAAAAGCAGAACCTTGAAAGACAGCTTATATATTGACAGTCTAAAAAATATTTCTGATTTTGTTTTCATTTTCCATTGCCTGCCTTAGGTTCCCCCCCACCCCTTTTAATTCACCGTGGGTTTGTGTCTCTTTTCTAGATTTAGTGAGTCCAAAATATGGTAGACAGACTTTTAAGAGTATCTGGCTAATTTCCTGAGTAATGAGGAGAACTCTACTTTTAAGGAGATGGTTTGATCCCTTTGAGAGAGGATGAACAGTTGGGGAAAGTGAGACTTTTAATTTCAGTTAGCCATAGGGTTTATTTTCTTCTTCCCCACCTTAGAGAGTTGGCAATGAGCTCTCATAGCTGAACAGAATCTACTTGTTAAGGACCACAAGGCATCTGCAGGATAAGTCTTAAAAACATATGTTTTGCCCTGAAGGAAGTTTATAAACTTATAAATGCACCAGAACCTTTTCATTACCACATGATTCTGGAATAAATCCAAACGTCTGGTTGCTTGCTTCACTAGTTTTTAACTACAGGCTTGCACTGTCATCAAATCGATTTGTACTCAGCCACCCAGAAAGATAGAGTAGAACTGTTCTCTAGACTGTCCAAGGCTATAAATTTTCACAGAAGCAGACCGCCTTGCGGCTGTTGGGTTTAAACCACTGACATTTCTGATAACTTGCTGTTATTAAGTGCCGTCAAGTTGTTTTCAACTCATAGTGACCCTGTGTAGGGCTTCTGAGGAGCGGCTGGTGAATTTGAACTGCCGACATTTTGGTTCAGACTGACTTTGTGGTCCAGTGCTTTCTTACAGAGCCACATGCTGATGTGTTATTAAGTGCTGTTGAGTCGGTTCTGACCCATACCTACCCTGTATAGTGTTTCCAAAGAGCGACTAGTAGGTTTGAACCACCGACTTTTTGGCTCAAAGTTACCAGACCAGGACTCCAGTAACACTTATATTGCTGTAGCTGTTGTTAAGTGCTGTTGAGTCGATTCTAACCCATAGTGACCCTGTGTAGGGTTTCCGAGGCTATAAATCTCTACGGGAGCAGAAAGCCTCATATAGAATGTGAATATTAAGCTTTGTTCATTGTACTTTCAGTTCCTAGAGTAGTTTAATAGTGGATGACGCCTTTTCAGGAGTCCTGGTGTGGCACTGAACAATAAGCACTGGACTACTAACTGAAAGGTTGGTAGTTCAAATCCACCAGCTACTCTTGGAAAACCTCTACAGGGTTGCTATGAGTTGGAGCCAACACCACCACCACATTAGCATCTACTCAAATGGCAAAGAGTTTGCTTTATGGTGACTTCTTGTCATCTCATCACTGAACTGTTAACTAGTCTGAGGAATTAAGAAGGAAATTTGGATGAAAGCATACAAAATAAACTATTCTTGTATTTCTAGGATTGGAAGCTTGGGCCCAGTAAACTTTGTAGGCTTAACAATGCTCTTGAGGTTCTCTGTTAATACTGTGACACAAAGGAACAGGAAGGAGAAGAGAAAGGAAGGGGAAATTAGTAGTTGGATGGGCAATGAGAAGAAAGCACAATAAAAATGGACTTAATGAGAAAAGGATGCACATTTACTGTTGGGTTTTCATGGCAAAATTCAGCATTTCAAAGGTAGACAAAAGGTGTCTTATGAACCAGAAATAGTACTGTTTCCTATATTCCAATTTGTAATGATGTAAGAAGAGGATGTAAAGCTGATGGCCTCTACAGGAATTGCCCTTTTGTTGGATGTTGGAGGGAGACCTCGTAACAGTGAGAGCAGAAGATACATTGTTTATTGATTTTTATTACAGTCGGCAGTTCAAACCCACCACTCTTTGGGGGAAAGATGAAGCTTTTCTGCTTGTTGTTGCTAGGTGCCATCGAGTTGATTCCAACTCAAAATGACCCTCTGCACAACAGAACGAAGCGGCCCAGTCCTGGACCATCCTCACTGTTGTTATACTTGAGACCATTGCTGCTGTCACTGTGCCAGTCCATCTTGGGGTCTTCTGGTTTTTTGCTGACCCTGCACTTTACCAAAAATAATGTCCTTCTATAGGGACTGGTCTCTCCTGATAATATGTCTGAAGATAGGAGAGATGAAATCTCACCAGCCTTGCTTCTAAGGAACATCTGGCTGTACTTCTAACACAGATTTGCTTGTTCTGGCAGTCCTTGGTACTTTCAATATTCACTTAATAACTCAAGTGCATCAATTATTCTGCGTTATTCCTTATTAGTTCTTCAGCTTTCACATGCGTATGGGGCTATTGAAAATACCATGGTGAACCTTAGTCCTCAAACTGACATGTTTGCTCTTGAACACTTTAGAGAGGTATTGTACAGTATACTTCGGAAATCCTATACAGGGTCATTATGAGACTGAACCAACATGAGGGCACCTAACAGTAACAATATTGATTCTATAAGTCTTTGTTCTTAATTTATATTTTAACTATTCATTTCCTTTAAAAGAGTATTGTGGAAAAGAGGAAAATTTATAACAGGTTTCCAAGTCCTTATCAAGTAATTTTTTTAGCACTTCTGTACTAAACTCATGATTACTATGGAGAAAACTAGGATCTCCTGTTGCATTTTCTCCATTGAATTGCCTCATTCCTAAGGGCTAAACATGTACAGAGTGTACTCCAGGGGAAAGCAAACATATGAGCAGACTTGTGTAAGCTGGTAAGTGATCTTCAAGAACATATTTTTCATAGACTAGAAGCTGGCATAAGGACCTGAGACCTATTCTCCTTCACCTTAGGCTGAGACACTTCACACATTTGAGAGTAGCTACAGGTTTGTTTGACCACATCAACCTCATTAGAGAGAATCAAGTAGAGGAAAAGGAGGGAGAGTAAAACTAAGAGAAACCAAATTGGGAATCACCAATGGAATTAGGGTAATTTCTTTGCCTCTTAACAGAAATAAAATTTATTTTGGTTGAATTGCTTTTCTTAGTCAAAACCAATGTTTTTCTTTGGAAGGAAGTTGGTAAGGATGTGGTGGGGAGGGCAGAATCATTAGATTAAGTTTGGGACTGTTCCACTTAAGTTTGCCACTAAACAGTTAGTTACTAGGTACTAACCTTAGAACCCACTGGGCAAATTGCTTCTCATTCTAAGAATTACTGATAATGTTAGGGAATGTTTAAGGCTGGACCTGACTCACAGCACTCAACACCTTTGTGAGGGACATTTGGTCAAATTACATCAGCCTTATAAAATATGCACTGTCTCCTACAATTATTGACTTTAGGGAGGAATGTGAAACTAAACTTATTGACCTATACCTTATTAATAGATAAATTTTTCTGAATATGCTTTATGTTAAGACAAAAAGTGTACATTGGGGAAAAGACCATGGGCACAGATGAGGTGATTCAGGATATGTGAGGGGCTTCAGAAAGCTCATGGAAAAATTCTATTATCTTTCAAATCTATTTTTCCACAAACTTTTTGAAGTCCCCTTGTATGTATGAAGTAAGAGAAGAGTGACAGAATGCTGGAAAACACAAAAACCACGCATACATTCCTGTTTCTTGCCCCATTTTTCTCAGGATCCCTTCCTGCCTTTTCTATGAAAATTGTAATCTGTAATGATGGTAAATAAGCTGCTGTTACAGCGTTAGGTTGCTTCTGTGGCATTTCTGCATGTAGATTGTTTCTAAGACTACATCCGCATTGAATTTACTCTTAGATGTTGGATAAGTTAAAAGATTGGAGAATAACAGTTATGATGAGAAACTACTGGAGGTAGAGTGTGCTAAATGCAGAATAACATTTAAAAAAAATCTTTCTAGTGTATTGTTGTTGTGGTTAAGTGCCATCTAGTTGATTCTGACTCATAGTGACCCTGTGTAGGGTTTCCAAGGAGCAGCTGGTGAGCTTGAACCACCAACCTTGCAGTTCAAAATGACTTTGCAGCCTGATGCATTTGCCCACAGCACCACACCAGGACACCTAGTGCATTGGATCTCAGTAAACTCACTATAGTTTTGTGTATTTTATAAATTACTTGGTTTGAGAAGGGAAGGGGTACAAAATGAATTTCATATTGTGTCATAAAAGAGGGTGTTTTGGAAGTAGGGAAGTGCTCCCACTTAAACAGGGTCATTGCTATGGCCCCGTTAACATGTACTATTAGAAAAGGGAAGGTCTGGTCATCTGAATTGCATACTGTAAACAAACAAACAAAAAACCAGTGTGGCAGTGGTGTGTGATCTCCTCTGACTTCAAAAGAGGGAACAAGAATCAAACTTGACATCACCCCAAGGCACTCAGACATGCCTCTAGTCTTCTATATTCTTTGCCAATTCTGACACCAGCCATGCTTCCCACAGCATTCTCTACTTCTCAACTGGGTTTGATATCTCATTGCAATGGCCACATAGAACTCAAAGACAATGCTCAGGAGTATGAAATTTATTAGAGAGATTAGCACATTACAGTTCAGGGTTAGAAATGTTTAGAACACAGTTCTTTGGTCTGCATAGCCTCTTCTCTGCCGTGCCTGTCTGGCACTCTCTCTACCTGATCTCTGACCTGCTTTGGCAATGGTACAAAGCTCTTTTAGGGCTGCTGGTACATGCTCAAGAGGCATTCCATTGCTCTAAGCCTCAGTTTGAAGGCAACAGGCTCTGGTTCTAACTGAGTGGATCAGTAAACCTAGTTCCCCAATTAAGTGCCTCAGAGTATTCCATTCTACAAATGAGCCTCCTGCTCTTAGGCACTCAGCTTTACCCCTTTGTGGACAAGGATGCCCACTGCTCTAACTCTTGGTTTTGCTGCTACCATGCCTCTGCTAGGAAGGAGTGGACAGACTAGGAAGAAAGAGTGACAAACTACTTCTGAATATATAGTCACTGAAAACCTTATGAATAGCAGAGAAACACTGTCAGATATAGTGCCGAAAAATGAACCCCTCAGGTTGGAAGGCACTCAAAATGCAAATGGAGAAGAGCTGCCTCCTCAAAGTAGAGTTGTGTGTGATAACGGGAATGGAGTAAAGCCCATGGGAGAAAAGCCCACAGGACCTTCATTGGCTGATGAGGAACAACTCAAAATGAAGAGAAACAGATGTAAATATCCATTGAAAATCGGAACATGGAATGTACAAAGTATGAATCTGGAAAAACT
>NW_006408531.1:28010101-28018748 GCF_000296735.1 Chrysochloris asiatica
TATTGTCAGGAAGGACCAGTTGCTGGAGAAAGATATCATGTTTGGTAAGGTGGAGGGTCAGAGAAAAAGAGGAAGACCCCCAATGAGATGGATTGGCCACATGGCAGCATAAGTGGACTCAAGCCTGGCAATAGTCATGCGGTTGGCCCAGAATCGGGTAGTGTTTCATTCTGCTGTGCGTTGGTACCAACTCGATGGCACGTGACAGCAACAATAATAACTCCTCTGCTACTCCTTTGGTGTCACAGCTCTGTTTCCTGAGTTGAGGTTCTTTGATGCTCAGGACACGGTCTACTCCTAGATCTTCTTACTCTGTAACGAGATCCCCTGTTGCTGTTCCTGAAATGACTCATTGTAGACCCAGTAAGATGGCAAAATTAACCACCACCACCCCCATTTTGAATATCCAGGTTTTTGCAATCCTAATTAACCCTGTTAGCAGTTATTCACAACTGAATCATATAATCATTTCAGCATCTTCCCTCACTTCTCTTACCCAGCCCCATTGGAAAAAGAGTCATTTGGTGGGAGTTCCAAGCACTGTGGGTAGAAGAGCAATATGACGTAATTTATTGCCCTGCATATACTCTTTTCCAGAAATGGCGACAAGTCTTTTGAAGACATCATCTCTCTCAGCAAGGACAAAATTGCTATGTCAGAGTGGATTGTCACTCTATAATACATCTCATGGCTACCATGAGGAAGAAATAAAAAAAACACTTCAGCAGTTTCCTGGTGGATCCATTGACCTTCAGAAGAAAGATAATGGCATTGGCATTCTTACTTTGAACAATCCAAGTAAACTGAATGCGTTCTCAGGTACTAGAGTTCTGTCTTTTGCTAGTTAAAGAATGACTTTAAAGCTAACTTGCTGTCTTGTAGTTTTTATTCTTGTTCAGGTATCAGAATTCTTGCAAGTTGTGATACTTTTTGTAGAACAACAGTAAGAGCAAATATATTAAATTATGTAGATCCAGTAGTCAATAAACACTGCCCTTTCTTATTTATTGACTTTTTGTTAATTCTTAGATACCATTGAATGTTATCTATTTGCTAGGCAAGGCTCTTAGAATATAAAAATTTTACATTAAAAAAAACCTGACAGTCCAGGTTATATGGCAGTTTGTAATTTTGCTCACATTTGAATTATGCTACCTAGATGTTGTACAAGACCTAATGAGAGTGTTGGCCTCCTAGTATGTTCATTTCAAGGTGATTTCATTAATCTCTGCCTATTACCTATGCACTTCATGGAAGGTACTTATATTTTTTTGTAGCATTTGAAATAATTGGACTAAAAAGTATCTGAATTATTGTTTTTCTACTTTATGAAGAATTATAAATGTGTAACTAATTCTGTGGACTATAAAGTTTATGTATTGTTATTATTTGTTGTTGTTAAGTGCACCCGAGTCAGTTCTGACTCATAGCAACCTTGTATAGGGTTTCCAAGGAACAGCTGGTGGATTTGAACCACCAACCCACTATTAGCAGTTCAGTACTACAGCAGTGCTTTCTTAAACCAAAGATGACTTTTCTCAGTAGAGCTGACCACTAATATATTTAAGTATACTATATATACTGTGCTGCTAACCACAGATACTCCTTGGAAACTATATATAGCGTCTCTTTGAGTTGGAACCAACTCAATGGCACTTAACAATAGCAACTAAAAAAATTTAAATAATATATGTGGCTTGTATTTGTGTGACTCATATGTGTGCTTTCAAGTTGGTTTCTACTGATAGTGACCCTGCATCGGGTTTCTGAGAGAAGCTGGTGGGTTTGAACCACTGGCCTGTGGTTAGCTGCCCAGTGCTTATTCTGCAATGCCATAATGGGACTCCAATTTTCTAGTAGCTGCATTTTTAAAACGTAAAAAGAAACAGGTAAAACTAGTTTTAATTCAACACAGCCCCATTATCACCTCAACATAATCAGTGTGTTGTCATTGCTATTGTTAAGTGTCGTCAGGTTGGTTCTCATTCATAATGATCTGTACAGGGTTCCCAAGGAGCAGGTGGTGGGTTTGAACTACTGACCTTGTGGTTTGCAGTACAGTGCCGATCTTGTACTGCCATACCAGGAATCCATTTTAAGAATTACTAATAAGATATTTTCCATTCTTTTCTTCATATTATGTCTTTGAAATCTGCGGTGACTTTTTGATATTTATTGAGCCTCTCTATTGGGACTTGGCACATTTCAAGTGCTTGGTAGCTGAAGGTAGCTTGTGGTTACTTTAGTGAATAGTGTTGATGTGGTGCTGTGGGATAAGTACTAGACAGCTTATGCAAGGTTGGCAGTTCAAACCCACCAGCTGCTCTTGGACGCTCTGTTATATAGGATCACTATGAGTCAGAAGTGACTTGACAGCGCACAACAACAATTTCCTACCTTTAATTGGTTCATATAATAGTAAACATAAATTTTAATACTGGCCTAGGAAAAAGAAAAGAAAAGAAGATGCTCTAGAGAGCTAGACTATAGCATTAGCTTTCATTCACAGTCAATAGCTACAAACAATCATTTGTAAGTAGTGAAAACTTTTATTTAAATGGAAACAATTATATTAATTTGATACATAACATATAAAACTAACAAAAGCAGAGCTGTTTTCATATGGCTCTTCAGTTCAGTGAATTGGGTTGGGAGATGAAGAGTAAGCCCCATACCCCGTAGCCCCCAAGGTGTTTGTTTGAAAATCAGTCAACCAGATACTCTGTAAGGTTGTTTCTGATTCTTAAAATTAAAAAGACGTGAAAATGACAAATGTAAGATTAATTACTGGTTACAGATTTTTCATATTAAAGGTCAGCATTTTTTTTTTTTAAGAATCTTAAACGTGGATGACTCAAGCTCCATATTTACGTATCCAGATTTATTCTTACCTTAATGTACATTTTTTGTTTGTTTGAATCTCATACTTGACTGAAAATGCATTAAGAGAAAGAACTATATTTCTAAAGCATTTAGGACATACTTGAGTAAGATTACTGTTTTAACTAGGTCATAATTATCAATTAGAAAGGACAGCTGCATTAGTCATTTGTGAGTTAGTAACATTAACATTTATTATGGCAACACCACACTACTGGGTACTTCAGAAAATGGAAAAGAAAGTAATGTTCTTTTCATTGTATGATTTATTTCAAAGAAGTGTACATTATTTAATGGAACTTAGATGGTTGTGGTACTGTAGGATAAGCATTGAACTGCAAAGTTGATTTGAACAGGAAGTTGGCAGTTCAAACCCACTACCCATTCCTTGGAAACCCTATACAGGGTCTCTATGAGTTGGAACTGACCCAATGGCAGTTTATAACAACAAAAACAATATACTTAGTTTTGGAATTTTATAAAACAGATTCTTCACTAGTTTTAACCCTGAACTCCTAGTGTGGTGCTATAGGATAAGCACTGGATTGCTGACCACAAGGTCGGTTGTTCAAGCCCAACAGCTGCACCTCAGAAACCCTCTACCAGGTCACTGTGAGTTAGAATTGATTAGACACTATTTAACAACAACAACTAAGATCTTTGTGACTTCTCAAGTATTTTCCTAGGCAGAGAAAAGTTACATCAGTCATGTTAGGAACATGATGAACTTGGAAGATCATAACATCCAACGATAAGCATCTAAAAGTTACTGATTAGAAAATCTTAAAGTGACAGTTCTTAAACTTTTCTGTTTTAATCAAGCTCCAATGTAATTTTAATCATATCAAAATTACCATCTAATTTAATCAAAACATCAATGGAATTGATCATTGATAAGCATCTTATTGTCAGCCTGTGAAGCATTTACATAGTATATCTTGTGCTCTTTAGAGCATTTTGTCAGCTGTGGAATAAGGTGATATTTATTATCCTTTTCTTGAACTAACATCCTATATTGTCGTTGTTTCTATAAGTATACCTTTGTTTTCTGTACCATAGGTTCATTAATGTATCTTGAAATCTAGCCATATGTTACACCTATAACTCTCTTAGTGAATTTGTTGACACAGACATTAACATCCTTTATATGAAATATCGAATCAGGTCTCTGTAGTTTATCTGTTCTAAATAATAATTTTTCCTTACCACCAAATCTCCTGTTTCTCCAAGTTTCCTTTTCCTAAGATATGTATATATTATATTCTTTTAATTGTTCTACGTAGTCACATATTTATGTGATTTTTAACTGACATAGGTAGATAGGTATAACTAATAAATTTTAAGCTGATTAAAAGATGGAACTGGCATTTATGCCTCTTTACAAATTTTTGAGAAATGTTTAAGTAAATACTTGTAAACTATAGTATTCAAAAGTCTTGCTTTGACATCTTAAGGTTCATAAATTATTTCTGTTTTTTTTCATGTCTCCTATGGATTTGTGACATCCCCCTCTTTTCTCTCGTAGGAGTTATGATGCTGCAGCTTCTAGAAAAAGTAATTGAATTGGAAAATTGGACAGAGGGGAAAGGGTTCATTGTCTGTGGGGCAAACAATACTTTCTCCTCAGGCTCTGATCTGAATGCTGTGAAAGCACTAGGAACTCCAGAGGCAAGTGTTGTATGAAATATGCTTAGAGTCTACACATTTATCAGTCATCTCTGGCTGAGATATTTTTGTTTTACTTATGTGATTTTTATGAAGACACTAGTCATCATTTGCTGTCAAAGTAATTATGACTCATGGTGATTTCATGTGTGCTCTGTCAGGTTTTCAGTGGCTGGCTTCTTGGAATTAGATCACCAAGCGTTTCTTCTGAGGTGCCTCCAAGGGCTTCTGACCCAGATTAGGTTTTAAACACATTTCTAACTGATTAGTATACCTAAGAAAATTGTATTCCCAAGAGGGATGACCTCCACAAGTATAGGGTTTAGAATTACAAGACATATTTTGGGAAGACACAATTCATTCTATAAGTTGGACAATTTTAAGAAACAGCACTGTGTATAAAGTATGAAATATATTTATTACATGAAGATTTTAAAATCAGAAAGAGCTAGAAACAGTGTATGTGGAAGTTCCTGAATGGAACTAATTATCAGGAACTTTACAAATACTATTTCTAGTTCTATAAATATGTGTAAACTAAACTTTAAAGTGGCTTTGATCTTTTGAGTCTCATGCATATGTATGAGTTGTAGCTGCACATATCATCTGCCCCCCTGACAGCTGAGATACTAGGAGACTCCTAACATGACTTAAGTTACAGTCTTGCTCTCAGTGAGATTTTTTTCCATCTAGCATACTTACTCTTTGTTGTTACAGATGCATTACTGGCATCTGCTTATTTATTGAATTTGCTTTTATTTTCTGAAGATGATGACATATTATGATTTTAGTAATTGGATCACTCCTAATATAATAAAAATAATAAAAATGCTTAATGTACTTATTAAGTGACATTTTTAAAAAGACAATTATGTTGGTGTTTTTGCCACTGTACTTTTTCAAAGTTTCATAAGACAGGTTTAATGAATGAAAATTTGTAAAAATAAACAGAAATAGAGTGATTAATGCTGTACCCATAACAGCATCATCAGTATTTTACTGTATTCGCCTGTCACTTCACTTTTTTTTTAAACATTTCATTGGTACCTTAAGAAGTTGATTTCATTTTGGTGTCAGGAAAGTGCTTAAACTGTCTCTGTTTGGCAGTTAATTTTTAGTTGAAAGGCCTGGAAGTAGACTAGAATAACACAAAGATTAATCCTAAAACGCTATGAGATAGAGAAAAGAATGGAAGAAGGTTCTAAAATAAGTTTTAGTCCACTTATAAGAATGATGCTACAGATAATCTGTAGACTACAAGAAATCCAGTGATAAACTTCAGGCTATAAGGAAATAAAAATCTCTGCTACTCAGTAGTGAATGGGCATAATGCTTCAAGGAAAATTCTTGCATTTTGATAGCTTTTATACTCTTAGATGTTGTCTAGCTTGAAGATGATATTCTTTGCCCCTGAGTTCCCTTGTTTCTTTTCTGTCAAACCATTGTCCCTTTAGTTCTCTGTGGCTTAAATGTCTATGTTCTTGTTATAGACTTACATTAGGAAATTTGCACCATCATAATTTTTACCTCTTCTTGTCTGCATTATTTTAATAACTCAACAAAGTTGTCCATCTAAAAGTCATTTGTTTAGTTTAGCTTCAGGAGGCTCCTAGTACTAGCTGCTGAGGGAGGTACAAGGATGAAGAAGACATACTGTCAGCCTCAAGGAACCACCTCAAGTGGTCCATAATGTGTTGCTGAGGAATTTGAACTTCTTTTAGTGATATAAAATCATCAGAATGTTTATCGGCATGAAACATATATTAAATAAAGAGAAAGAAGAAGGAGAATAACCATGCAAAACAAAACAACTAAATATAGAGACCAGTTAGGAAGCAAGAAACAAAAGTTAGGAAGAAAGTAGAAAAATAAGGGATTGATAATAGAAATATTTCAAAAGAAGAACTGAGAGGGATTCTATCAATGTAACTAGTACTTGGTAACAAGAAAGTAGAAAAATAAGGGATTGATAATAGAAATATTTCAAAAGAAGAATTGAGAGGGATTCTATCAATGTAACTAGTACTTGGTAACTAATTGGAATGCAAGAGTTGAATGTGATACCAAAACTTTGAATCTTATTCACTGGAAGATGTTTTTCTCCACTAACTCATAGATATACAATTTTATCTAGTGTCTATAGACATTTTATCTAAGGGGCACTGTAGAATAGGTGTTGGGCTGCTAAAGAAATGGCTGGCGGTTCAAAACCACCAGATGCTCTTCAGGAGAAAGATGAGGCTGTCTGCTCCCATAAAGATTTGGAGTCAGAACTGAAACTGACTCACTGGCAGTGGGTTTGTTTGAGGTTTTTTAAAGCCATCCTTTTTGAAGTCCTAATTGCACAGTGGTTAAAACACTTGGCTGCTAACTGAAAGGGAGAAGAATGTGGCCGTCTGCTCTCACAATGATGTACCGCTTTGGAAACACGACGCGGCAGTTGTGCTCTGTCCTGATTGGTTACTATGAGTCAGAATTGACTTAACAACAGAGGTTTGGTTTTAGAATCGTCCCTGAAATCATAGAGAACAGGTACTTTCCTGATTCCGTGTGAGGAAACTGACATTCAAACGTAAGGTGCTCAATTTCTGTTATTATTAAATGGTAGCACTAATATTAAAGCCCACCTTCTTTCATTCTCAATTGGATTTTACCATGTTGAGTTTGAGGTGCTGTCAGAATGTGGAAATGTCTACAGGTTTTGGGATCCTACATAAAAACAGTAGTCAAAGCAATGGGTGTGGATGAAGCTTCCAAGGAAGAATATTTAGATAAAAGAGGGGGGGGGATGCATTGGATTTAGGGGAAATACATGCATTTAGAGCATTACCTGAATACGTGATCTAAGGAAGAAAAATAAAAAGAATAATCAAAGAAATAAGAGAATCAGGAGTAAAATAATGTCACTGGAAACCAAGATGGCATAGTAATAAATGTATTTAATCGGCTAAAGAAGGGTACCACATGTTATAGAGAGATGAAGATGAAAACAAGAAAAAAAGCTATTTAATTGACAAATAGATTATTAGAAGGTAAGTATTTTAGAGAAACTTGTAGGTCAGATTGCACTGTATGGAAAAAAGCATTTGAGGTGAAGATGTGGCAATGAGTTAGACTGCTTTTTTAAAAATCTGATAAAGCTGCAGTTTGTGCACAAACCAAGATAAAAGCCTCAAAGGTACCAAGAACAAAACATAATTTCCCCTGTCTTCCCCTCCTACTTTTATGTGTTTATATTTTTAAAGGATTATAGTTTGTAGGAGTAAGTAGATATGTTGTATGCCTCTTCCTTCTAAGTTACTGAGTAGAGCTTCACATTATCTAGAATATGTGATCTGACTCTTCCACTGCATACTGTGCTGTAATATGGCATGCCAGATGAGCTCAAGGACCCCTAAGAGGTCAGGGACATCAAATGTAGCATTATTTGCATTTCAGATTTCATCAGTGCCTTTTAAATGGAAACCTCCTAAAAGTAAGTTAGGTATTTTTTTTACTTCGTTTCTAAATGCTGAAAATGTTTTATTTTTAACTTTTTATGAACACATTTTCATTACAGTTTTTTGTTTATGCTTATTCTTATTTAAAGGATGGAATGGCCTTATGTATGTTCATGCAAAACACCTTAACAAGATTTATGAGGTAATGTATCTTTTTATTTGAAATATAACTTCTGAAAGGCCAATAATAATGTCTCATTATTCCATTATTTGAATTTGCTTCTATCGTCTGTTTCCACAGATGTAGATAATTTGATTTTTCTGTATTCCATCTGGTAAGATCCATGTGTTTAATCGTCTCTAATGCTGTTTAAAGAAGGTATTTGAAATGAACAAATTATTGATTTTGAAGAATTCGAGCCAAAATATGACCTTGAATATATTTCACCTGAACTTAGAGATCATCTGAAGAACAGATTTGATACAATACACACTAAAGACCAAAGACAAGAAGAGTTGTGGGATGATATCAAGAATATCATACGTGAAGAAAGCAAAAAGTCATTAAGAAGCCAAGAAAGAAAGAAAACATCAAAATGGATGTTAGAAGAGACTATAAAACTTGCTCTCTAGCATAGAGATGCTAAAGCAAATTGAAGAAA